>NC_057806.1:677681660-677682611 GCF_018294505.1 Triticum aestivum | reverse complement strand
ACGGTGGAGGCTGGATGAACAGGAGCCCGTGGAGGCTGGAGAAGGTCGACGGTAGCCCGGGGAGGCTGGAGGAGGTCGACGGTGGAGATGAACAGTATCCCGTGGAGTCCCGTTTTGCGGTACACCACACCCCTCCTGATCAATAGGACCCCCGTTTCGACCGTAGCGCTCCAACACAAGTCTGTTTCCTCCATTTTGCGGTACGCCACACCCCTCCCAATCAACAGGACCCCCGTTTCGACCGTAGGAGGTCCGTTTCCTCCGTTTTGCGGTACGCCAGACCCCTCCCGATGAACAGGATCCCGTTTCAAACGTGGCCGGTCGAACACAAGGCCGTTTCCTCCGTTTTGCGGTACGCCAGGCCTCGTTTCCATCGCCTGTTCCGTCCAAGCCCTCCTGATGAACACGACCACACATTCCGTTCCGATCCAACCGGTTGGCTCCCACGCGTTCCATTGCCTCCCGATGAACACGACGCATTCCGTTGCCTCCCCATGAACACGACGCATTCTGTTGCCTCCCCATGAACATGACACATTCCGTTGCCTCCCCATGAACACGACGACGATGTTGTTTCTCCGTTGCGACCCAGCCATGTACACGAGCCCTGGCCGTACGTATGCGCGAGTAGGCGTTCAAGACCCTGCCCATATGTACATACGTGGCCGTATTTTCTTTCTTGCACCCTGGCCGTTGTACGTACGTGTACATGCTACGTGCGCGCCCTACTACGACACGTACGTGCCTGTACTACGACACGTGCACGCCTCTTCATCGACCAGTATATATGTACGTACACGTTCGCGACCAGAATGACAACGCTACATACGCTTCGACCAGGTGGGTCCCGACTGTCCGGCACTTCCTTGCCTGCGAAGATGTAGCTGGTGGGTCCCAACCGTCAGGGGGGCGAATCGTTTTGTTTTTGTTTTTTTTTGCCCGGACGCACTT
>NC_057806.1:677449127-677681464 GCF_018294505.1 Triticum aestivum | reverse complement strand
TTTCCAGGACGCACTTCCTTGCGTGCGAAGATGTAGCTGGTGGGTCCCAACAGTCAGGGGGGCGAATCGTTTTTTTGGACGCACTTCCTTGCGTGAGAAGATGTAGCTGGTGGGTCCCAGCAGTCAGGGGGATATGCTTTTTTTCACGAAAGACGATGGCCCGTCCGATGGGTCCCCGCTGTCAGGTGGAGGAATAATTATTTTGAGCGTAATAAGGAGGCACTTCCTTGCTGCGGCCGTGGACCCAGCTGTCAGCCTCTCCACGTACAGTCCACGTCCGATGGAAGCCATTCCTTGACCACGTTGACCATGCCGCGCCGAGAGCACCAGGGCGGTGGACGACGGCGAGGCCTAGAAAGGGGACGATGCGGAACCCAGGAAGACGTGGCAGTGGATTCCCACACGTAGAGGAGTATGAGGGTTCACTCGTTCGGCTGCGGTGTGAGGCTACCGTCGCCACAGAATAACAGGGAGTGTGGGTGCGTAGAGGGATTGCCTGGCCAGCGGTGGGAGCAGTAGGGGGCGGTGAGGCCTCCGCGGCATCATAGCCGGCCACGGGCGACAGGAGCAGGTGGCATGACCGGCGCTGCTTTGGGCGGCTGGAGCAAGAAGACCAGAGGTTGAAGAAGCACTACGGCCGTTGGATGGTCATCATACGGTCACTGGAGCTAGAATCGTTCATATATTGACTAAAGTTGACAAAGGCCTCCGTACCAGTCAACTTAGTAGGCCCACAAGTCAGCCTCCCACCAAGGTGGGTCCCAACTAGCAGGGGGTATTCATTTTTTGTGCGTAATAAGGAGGCACTTCTGGTGGGTCCGAGCTGACAGTGGGGGGAACATTTTTTCGCGAAATACAGTGGCCCGTCCTGTGGGTCCCAGCAGTCAGGGAAACGTTTTTTTTTGCGAAATACTGGTGGCCCGTCCGGTGGGTCCCTGCTGTCAGGTGGAGGAATAATTATTTTCCGCGTAATAAGGAGGAACTTCCTTGCGGGTGCCATGGACCCAGCTATCAGCCTCTCCACGTACAGTACTCTTTCGATGGAAGTCGGTCGTTGACCACATTGACCATGCCGCGCCGAGAGCACCACGGTGGTGGACGATGGCGAGGCCTAGGAAGTGGACGACGCGGAGCCGGGGAAGATGCGGCAGTGGAAGCCCGCACGGAGAGGAGTACGAGGGTTCACCGGTTCGGCTGCGGTGTGAGGCTGTCGTCGCCATAGAATAACAGGGGGTGTGGGTGAGTAGAGGGATGCCCTTGCCAACGGTGGGAGTAGTAGGGGGCACTGAGGCCTGCGCGGCAGCACAACCGGCCATGGGAGGCGGGAGTAGGCGGTCCCGCCGGCGCTGCTTTGGCGGCTGGAGCAAGAAGATCAGAGATTGAAGAAACACGACGGAAGTTGGATTGACATCCAACGGTTACGTCTGCTAGAATCGTTTGTTGGCGTATATAATAACTAAAAAAATCTTGCATATGCGTCAACTAAACAGGCCCACAAGTCAGACCACTCCCTCTTTTTTTAATAATTTATATATAGCTCATGACAACTTATGCAATTTATTGCAGTCATTTTTTTGGTTGGCCAGGGCCAATTTCACATATTTCTGTGGGTTCCAAACTATTTTTAATACCGAAATATCGAGCCAGATTTAAAGTACTTTGAAGATATATTTAAATTAGGTTAATGCCGAGTGAAATAGGAATATGAAAATGTGAATTTTTTTAGAAATTATAAAGTAATTGCCAATTTGTCATCTGTTTTTATATTTACAACCCATTTCATATTACTTTCAAATTTGCAGGTGTCTTTAAAGAGTTGCAGCCCATCAGGGCGTAGAAAAATAAGTACGCTTGGATTGGGTATTCTTCAGAAAAATTAAACTAGGCTCGTTTTCACAAAGAAAAAATAGCTGGGCTGGTCACATGGTGAACATAAAATATAAGCCTGGGCTAGACGGGCCACAACCCAGTTCAAACCCTGCTCCGTCTCAACAATACCAAACAAAAAAATACTGCTCGAGTAGCTACGTCCCAGGTGTCAGCCGATCTTGTGTTGTTCTCTTGTCTATTGACTATATACGCTCACAATGTCGCGGGTCCCAGATGTCAGGAAAACACTAGGAGGAAGCATTTTATTTTTCCATACGCTGACGTGGTGGGCCCCTACTGTCATCCTCTCCACGTACTTCTGCCGATTCCTATTGTTTGTTGACCATATTGAGAACGCGAGAGGGCGGCACCACGGCGAGCGCACCAGAGCACGCGGAGGACGTCGGCGTTAACGATTTAGGAGAGGGTGGGGCGGCGATGCATGTGCTGAGGTGCAGCCAGTCGTGGGAGGCGGAAGCAGGCGGCCCCGCCGGCGCTAGTTTGGTTTTGGCGGCTGGAGGAAGACATGACTGAAGAAACACGACATATTGTAAAAGCAGCAGGAGTACTTAACAACCTTAACTAAAACCAGCAGGGGCACTTAACAACCAAAGCTGAAAGCAGTATGAGTACTTATACAGGTTCAACTGTACAAAGCACGCCTCGAACAGTGCTACTTTGCCTACAGTTAACCAAGGGTGAGGCCGCCAAGCCCATGACAAGGCCCAGGTGCCACCCCGCGCATCCACAACCTTCTGAAAGCGGCTTCATCTTGCAACATGGTCAATAAACAGGATATTCGCTTTAGAGCCATGGAAAATCATGAACATAATCTTCTGTCCTATTCTCCAAGATGGACGGGCCTTCATTATTTGAGACCACCCATGAATAAGTATCTTTTCACCTGCAAGGGGAATTGAGTAGGTCGACATAAAGATCATGTTGTGACCAAGCGCAAGTTTAACCCGACCATGGTCAGGCATCTGTATAGGAACAATAGAACTCAGCGGTTCCTGTTTCAAGAAGATCACAGCTGTAAACCTGTGTATAACCAATAGTTTATGAACAACATATATAACAGAAAACAGCTCGTACCATAAGTTTCTCGACACAGTTGGACCTGTTCAACGAGTGCAGCAGTGGCACACATATCCCACGTGGCCTTCCACCATTGAAACGCCCCACAAGGACCTCAAGATGATCAGTAAAGTGTAGGAACTTGTGGATGTCGATCGAGTCAACTTCAGTGCCATTAGTAACAACCGAGTTATTACAGAGTAACAAATGAGCAGACTGCTTAACTCTGAAAAAACCTACATGTGCCACCAATTATAAGAAAATATTAGTTAGAAGTAGCATCTTCGTGAGAGATTCGTTACTACTTCTAAAGTTAAATTGTGATTAGTTAGACAGAATATGTGGATTAAGAAGTAATGGAGGCAAAAAGCAAGAACCATATACAAAACTAACATGGATGACCAATTGGAACGACGTCGGGGTGGAAGATCGCAGTGAAGATGAGACCAGGTTTTGCTATTTCCATCAACATTCGTGCCCCAACTTTCAGTCCGTAACAGTTGAGGAAGTTTATCCAAGTTCGGCCATAAAAAAAGCAGTGATCTTCTTGGTTCATGAACCCAACTCGGAACTTATATCCATGGCTTGTCTTCACTGTGACCATTAAGCTAGTGTATTCAGTTATGGCAAGGCCGAGCATCTTGAGTACATGTGTGCTGGCAGAGAAAATAATACACTACGGGAAAAATAATATGAGAACACAACATGTTCAAAAAACCCCACCCTCCCGGATAGAAAAGAGGATTCTAGGAACATACTGTGCGCGTTTCAAAATGTTGTGTTAGCATGAGAAGGAACAAGTGTGGCGTCTCGCCGAGGGCGCAGAAACCTATAGGGTACTCGCACTTTGGGCACTTCAATTGAAACACACTAGATTCAGTAGGAAGAAAAATGCATCAACGGCGGCGGCTGCCATCCTAGCATTACCTGCGACCAAGGGACTTGGATTTATCGGGGATGGATGAAGAATTCGTACCTGGTTCTCCATGAGAAAACCCTATGCAATCGCCGAGAGGGGGTTTTCTCTGAACAAGCAGACGAGGGAGAAGGGGATTCAGGCCCAGTGAAATATTGCCGCTTCATCCATCCAACTTACTGCTAAAGCTGGAAAGGGGGGTTGTGATTTGATGGCTCATTGGGCATTGCTGCGGCGCTATGACCGGGGTGTGTCTACCGTGAAGTTGTGCACTCTAATTTGTGCATATGGCACGTGGACCCCGTTGCTGGTTGCCCCACATGTCAACGAAAGGAAGTAGAAAGACATGAGTAACTAGTTACACATAAATATATTTTTTGACAGAGAGATACTCCCTCTATAAAGAAATATACAAATGTTTTATATCACAGGCTCACCTTGCCAAGAAATATACTCCCTCTGCAATGCACGGGCATTATGGGGGTTCAGCTGAGAATATAATACTCAGATGGGCTCACGGTTCTGGACTTTCGGCCGCAGGCCGACCCTGCATGTTTGGGGGCCCATGTGTTCTACCTCAGCGCTTTTCATATTGCAAGCGATCGGTATGGCGCTGGTTTTAGATGCTATCGCAAGGCGAATACACAAAATTAAATAAAGCACGGCAGTTGTTGGAATGAAATCGAACGACAGTTCCTAACCAGCAATCAGAGTTGCAATTCTATCAATGATATACCATGTGATAAATAATACCGTCGTACTACTTATACACACAGGACACTTGTTTCACCATGCCAGATTATTACATCAAAATCTCTCGGAGGATAGATCAGTTCGGCAGTTGCGTGCTGCTACTGAAGAATTTCCAAGTTGATTTGGACCAGCTCTCCTTGCCGAGAAAGTTCGATTTTGACATCATCCCCTACCGCAAGATATGATTTAGATTTGAACCTTGACCATCCTTGAGCATCAATCATCATGCGACCATCCTTTGTACTTATGGTATATTGAGCAGGTTCATTCACACCAAGGCCGCGCATGGTAAGAGAGACTTGGCTGCGGTTGCCCGGATTGTTGAACGACTCCCTTGTTGCTCTAGGAATTCTCTGTTTGCTAACAAGAAGACATACCCAAACAGTTAGGTCAACACAGTGAATCATGTGAAACAACATGAAAAGAAAAAAGAACGAAGCACTTGGGTGGCCAATGCTTACCAAGAAGGTGGACATGTCGGTTTTTGTAAGGACTTTGGTGTATGAAGTGCGAACTGCAGCCCAGTCTGTTCCCGGTGCAACTACACGAGCCGGAGCAGATGCAAGTGCAAGTGTTGGTGCAGGTGCCGAAGCCGCTGCTGCTGCCGGAGATGGTGCTCCTTGTAGATCTGGTGCCGGTGTTGGAGCAGGTGCTGGTGTCGATGCCCGATACTCTGGTAGATTAGACTGATCTGCTGGCGCGGTCGGTGCCCAATCCTCAGATGGATCAGACTGAGCTGTTGCCGCTGTCAGTGCTAGAGCAACTGCCGGTGCTCGATCTGTGCGAGACAGCGATGATCGTGTATGGTCTGGTATGATCAGCTTTCTAACTTGACTAGGATCTGTGACCGTGATCCAGTTTTTTTCTTAATTTCTTTTAAACGCGAGAAGGACTAATTGTGGAGTTTTTGTTAAAACAAACTGCAGTTCATCATAGAGATTCAGCTTGTACTTAGACAATAGACTGATCCATTTTTTTCCTGTAATATAAGTGATGGACAATGCCTTCGTTACTGACACGACATAAGAAGTGAAACCTACAAAAATAGCCATCGTAGAGCAAACCAAACGGTTTATTCTATGATGAATGTCACATGGCAAAACCTGCATCATAAAATTGCAGGAAAAGAAAGAAAGCATGACATTAAATCAATAAGATTTAGACAGTAAATCAATAAGATTTACTTGATGTGACACGAGTGAATCCTTACCAGGAAATCACTATGTTGAAGTACTAAACAGAAGATTGATCGTCCAACTACGCATGGCATGCAGGGGCCCCGCCTACTCCCACAAGCAGGACAGTCCAAAGGTCGTGACAAATCGTATGGACCGAACATCCATGGGACTGAAAATCCTAGTGGGTGCGATAAACCCTGCAATGCATACAGATATTGGAGTGTAACCATGGTTGATAAACCGTCCTCACAAAAAATATGATCTGGATACTTCAAAATATACAGACTGAATTGACTGGACAGACATTAACATAGACCGTTCTCAGGACTGACCACACACCAAAAGCGGCAGTACGAATAAACAATACAGGGTTCACAAACGCAAATCAAGTACTAAACAATAGTACTTACTACAGACAAGCAAAGTTGCACTAACTAAACTCTGCAGACTATTTCTTGCCACCGACCTACGGGATGAACCCCGCATAACTGACTAGGCCATGGACTTCGTGTGAGATGTATACATGCACCATCACCATCTTGTCAACCTTGGAGAACCTAACAGAGTGATCTTTCCACTCATAAACATGATGATGAAGACAGACCGCATCAGATTTGTTGGGAATCTTTACAAGAACCACACCCTTTGTAATCGAAGGCACAACTAGGAAATTGTTGTGGTCAAGTACAGCCTCAAGAACACGCCTGACAACAATGCTACAGGAAAACACTAGTTCAGGACACGTGGCGACAAGGACACAGCAGCTGGATAGTTCGGCAGTAGAACTCATCATCAGGTCTTCCAGTTCACATGGCATGACTTTGAGAACATCATCTCCACCGCGGACCTGGTTCTAATTCAAACAGAAACCATATTTTATTACTACCTCCGTTCAGAAATATAAGATGATTTTCGATATTATACTCCATATATGACTACATATACACACATAAATGAGTGAACAAAGACACTAGAACATGTCTTCAAAGGCATGAGAGCAGAGGGATTACATGCAATATCCATAACACAAGTTACTGAGGCAAATATACCCTCTTAAAAGGTAGCATTGATGTTCATAAAGTACTCCCTCCGCCCCAAAATTCTTGTCTTAGATTTGTCTAGATACGGATGTATCAAGTCACATTTTAGTATTAGATACATCCGTATCTAGACAAATCTAAGACAAGAAATTTGGACAGAGGGAGTAGTTGAAAGTAATCTATAAGAAATCAGTGTCAACCTCTCGCATGTTTTGGTCAAAAGAGAATTTAGAACCGTCATTTGGCACACTAAAATCACATGCAAGATCACCCAGAAAGTTATACTACCAGTACTAGTACTGCATGTTAGATAAAAAAACACGATCAAGATCTAGAAAAAGAACGTCAACAAGAGACATTACTTGAACTTGCTTTACCTGAACTTGCTTAATGAGGGATCCCAGAGAGGGGGGCTTGGACATGGCGATGGCTTTGAGCTTGTCTGCGGTAGTCTCAGTGGGGTGCTTGCGCTTCTTCGTACCATGAGCCTCGATGGTTTTGGCCAGAGCAATAGACATCACGTCAGCCAGTGCTCCAGCGTCAATCCAAGAGAGGAAGCTGAGAGAGAAGAGTGAAAGGAGGAACGAGATGAGGGAGAAGCGAAGCGAGTGGGGGTTTTCTTCAAGAGAGGAAGCTGAGAGAGAAGAGTGAAATGATGGTTGCTTCGTCTGTCCAACTTACTACTGGAAAGGAGGGGTTTTGTGATTTGACGGCTCATTGGGCATTACTGCGGCGGTTCGATCGGGGTAGTCTACCATCACTCTACTACGGAGTAATTTAGTGCATGGCTGGTGGACCCAGGTGCTGGCTGTCCCACACGTCGGCGAAAGTGAGTAATTTAGTGCATGGCTAGAGGAGGATCCGCACGGTAGAGCATGTCCACCATTTTTCTGAAGAAAAAAATGATTACAACAAGCGTTTCCACTCTTGCGACGGAAGAGTGCGAAACACGGCAGCCACTTGAACATACACAGTGCTCCTACTACTAGGCATGTGTAGTGGTTCATACGTTAGTACTACACAATCTTGTTGCTAGTGTAGTAAGATATGAAATGATGTTGTGCGCATGTCAACTACTCCTACATGTAACATAGTACCACTTTTTCGATTGTCCGGTCGAGAATGAACAGTGAGATCAATGTTAACAGAACTAGGTCCACAACGCACGGAGAGTATGGTGCTACAGTACTCCACAAAACATGAACCATATGAAGCATGAATAGTGTTAGGCAGGGTGTATGAAGGGTGCACGGGATGGGAGCAAAAGTTCCCTTCTCGACCCACTTTTGGGTGTTTGGCAGAGTGCATGAACGGTGCATGAGTCCACACTAGTAGGTTGACAAAAATACATGAAGAGGAAACAACTATATTGAGATGAGAATGCAACCAAACACACCCACACACTTTGTGCTACAGTGACTGATCTGCACCGTCTGAGTTTGATCCAACAGTCATGTTGCGCCGAGACATGGACATGCCCATGCAGAGGGCGCCTAAACACCATCGAAGTCCCTCTGCTTCTCGAGGCGCACGACGTTGGTGATGCAGGGTGCAACCGCCCGCAGAGCCCGCTCCCGGTCAACGGGAGCCAGTGTCAGGCGCCTCACCTCGAACTCCATGATCTACTGCGCCGCCATGGCACCAGGTAGAAGCAATGGAGAGAGGAAGCAAAGGGGGCGAAACAGCTGAAAGGCAATGCAATCTACGGGAAGGCAGAGGGAGCGGCGAATCTTTTGGCTTTCACCACGGTAAAACACCAGTCGACGAATTCTGACATCAGGGAGCAGTGGGTTTTTACAGGCGGAGTCATCATGACTAATTGCTGCCACGCCTGCTCCCATCAATCAAAAAAATTAAAAATCCTGCCGCGCATGCTCCCGTCAATCAAAAAATTAAAAATCCTGTCGCACCCAAACACCAGAGCAACACCGCGGTGGATATTTAAATTTACCTACCGGCAAGTAGATAAAAAAAGGGGTGAAAAAACAAATGTGGCGGCGGCCTAGCTAATCGGTCGAACTAGCCCAACTAGCTAGCCACCGTGCTTCACTGATGTACTCGGCGGGAAAGGTGGTCTTTCATGATTTGATGACTCATTTACTTGCTTCGGCGCTATGACTGAGGAGGACCCGGAAAACACGCGGTAGGGCGTCCCACGTCAGGAAGAATATATGCGTGCACCACCCGGGAGGAACCCGAAACCGCGCGGTAGGGTGTGCCACGTCTCGGCATGGAGGAAAAATGTGTGTGTAAAAATATACTGTATCAGACGTAGTACGTATGGTTCGACCTCGGGACCCAGCCAGTCGGTCGAAAACACCCCACTAGCCACACAACTTCGTCATTCAAACGTGGCACGGAGGATAGATGTGGTTAGCTCCATCTCGACCAGCCACAACGTCTCTTGTTCTAGGCGATTCTTCTATTTTCCAAGCTTTTTTTAGTTGTAATAACAGCACGGCAAGCTAGCGCCGCTCTTCGTGTGTGCCCGTGCAAAGGTTAGATGATGGAGAGACGAGAGATTGAGATCGCAGACCTGGGACCCACCAGTAAGTGAGACAACGGTCATGCACATGTTGACGAGGCACTCCCTCTACTCTACTCAACGCAAGTATTGTATAAAATCATGTTATGGGACAAAGCCAACAACCGTTCATTTTTTCAGGCTATCGACTTACGCTTTGTAGTCCAGGTTGCCAGTTCGAATCTTGTCTTTCAGATTTGTTAGTTTTAGGTCCAAATTTGATTAATGACAAGTGGGACCCCCGTGTGTTGTTCCGATATTTCAGTGTAGGATGGTTTTTTTGAACAAACACTTTGCGCGGTTAGACAAGTAACTGCACGAGTTACACATTTTTTGCAAGTTTACGAACAAAAATGAAAGCGGCATAGAATATCACATCCACCCCGCAGCTTAGATACTATGGTGATACGAGTTTTTACACCGTTGGAAGTGAGATCCAATGGCTTGGGAGTAGTCTTTGTAATTATGCGCAATTTCCAAACTCTCCAAAGGTTTTTTTGCAAATAAAACATTCAGGCCTCGGGTGTGCTGCTGCATCTTCGATCCAACGGCTCCCCGATGCTCATATTAGGTGCTCCCCGTAGCTCAATTACCCGCTATGGTGATATGAGCATCTAGGTCGTATGATCAGTGATCAGATGACACATGCGTAGTACTTGTACTTTCTGCGCATTTCCCAAACTCTATCAGCCGTATATTGCAAAAACGTTCAAACCTCCTACTGTGGGCCGATAGATCTCAGTGAACTCGTATCACCATAGAATCTACGGTGTGGGAGAACCTCATACTCTCCCGTGGGAGAAAACATAAGGTGCTATCGCAGCTTGGATGCTACGGTGATACGAGCTTCGAGGTTGTTGGATATGGGATCAAAGGGCATCTAAGTAGTTTTTGTACAAATTGTGTGCAATTCTCAAACTCATCAAGGTTTCCTGCAAAAATATTAAGACACATCATGTGAGATGCTATATCTCAGATCTACAAGCTCCAAGCAACTCGTATCGGCATATAGCATCTAAGGTATGGGGGCACATGGTATTCTCCCGGGGAGGAGGGGTGGGGGTGCACAACCAATCAGTGGTTGGGAGGGTGGGGACAAATATAATCTAAACAACCCTAAACAGAGCTCCACAATTTTATCTAAGGTCGAGGGGTTGACCCCCGACAATCATAGCTCCGCCTAAACACAACAATTGCATGTACAACTGTAGTACTAGACTTAATATTCATTTTTCAGTTTCATGTTCATTTTAAATATTGAACTGAGGACCATGGATGTCTTACATTTTACTCCCTTCGTTCCTAAATATTTGTCTTTTTAGAGGCTTCAAATGGACTAGCACATACGTATGTATATAGACATATTTTAGAGTCTAGATTCACTCATTTTGCTCCGTATGTAGTCACTTGTTGAACTCTCTAAAAGACTAATATTTAGGAATAGAAGGAGTATTTTTGAATTCGTGTCATACATGCATGGTTTGGAAAAATAGATGCACTATACTTATTGGAATATTGTTGTGTTCGTGCGTGTGTGTCTCTGTATGTGTGTGTGTGTGTGGTCATATGCTTGATACATACAAAGTTTTCTCACCTCCATATTGTTCATCTTTTAAATTTGAATTTGCATTGGAAAACATACTAGGGATACGATGAAATGTGAAATCCACATTGAGATCACTATATCACAAACTCACTCTAATTCAACAACTCGTCATAAATCAATTACCATGTTGAGATTAGTATTTGCAAGGAAAATACGAGTATTGTAATACACATAGATTCGTTCGGCAATTTAAAAGGTTCTTTTCGTATTCTCGAATGGTAGGACCCAACGGCGTACCAGCCAGACCTTGGCTCGTGTTGATCCTAAAAAAACCGGGCTCGTGTCCTTCGGTGGCGTGTGTGGTACGCACATTAGGCAACCCCAACCAGTCGAGCCTCAGCGTTTCAAGTCGAAATATCTGGCGGCCAGAATTCCAGCCCTAGGAAATTCCCCTCATGTCCCCAGTCCATAATGACTACCGATGAACAACGGAGGGATGCTTTAGTAACTAGACAACGTTATACCTACCATGCCGAGCACGGTTCAATTCCCTCGGTCGCCGCTCGTCAAGGTCACCCGTCAACTGCATTGCCTAGTACTACTACTACTACACCAGGATGAGCACAGAATTGAGCCCGTTTGTTCATGCCTAGTACTTGAGTTAATATATCAGGCAATGCACTGGTACAGAGGGATTATCCTTTTACTCTGGATATATAACTTGTCTGAAGTCTAACTAAGCAAAATGTTTGACGAAATCCTTTCTTAAGAAATACAACAGGACAGATGTATGGCTTGAAAATTTATTGCTTGATGCAGGTTATGATATTGTTCAAATCCTGGATCTTAAATTTTAGAAAATCCAAAAGTGAGCATAAATTCTTGAAACTAAGCATGGTCACGTGATATGGCACAAATATTACTTTGTAAGTTTTTTCTTCAATTTGAGACAAGCTGCTTATGACAAGTTGCACAAATGAAGAGCCAAGGTATTTTGGAACAAAGACCTATCACGTTAAGGCGAATGCTTTCACTATTGAAACCGTGGGCGTTTACGTGCCGCCACGAGTCCCCGCTTCTCATCGGCAGGTGCCGTCCGAGCAAGCGTGTGAGTCGACGGGAGGCGTGCGAGCAGACCGCTGCGCCGGCTGTCAGGGAGGCGTGCGAGCAGACCGCTGTGCAGGCTCACCGGGAGGCGAGCCCTTTGACCAGGCTCCGCCGCCCACCGTCGTCCCAACTGCTCCCACTTTTAATGTCGCCGGCGCCGCAGTTTAAAATCAACCCCGCACTACCCGGTATCGCTACAATCCTCTCTCTTCCTCTCCGATTCTCCTGTCGTCTACCTCCAACTAGCCTGACCTAAACGTACGCCATGCCGCATCACGATGGTCTGCCCTTAGTGTTCCAGTTTCCTGAGGAAGACACCCAGCCGGAGTCTCAAGAACATAAGGCGCTTTGGGACGAGCTTGAACTGGCCTTGCGGGAAGACGCCGCGCCTGTCCCCGCTCCCGTTCCGGCTCCCGTCGCCCCGACTGCGCCAGCGCCCATCCCCGTGGCATTGATGGGCTGGGAGCCGCACATTGTCGCCGAGCTTGATCCCACGGGGTTCCATGAGGTCCCCACCGACTTTCACGCGCCCGTGCACCTGCCAGCGCATGCGCCTGCGCGTGCACTGACGCGCAGGCCCATGCCGGTGCCCGTGCACCTGCCAGCGCATGCGCGTGCATTGACATGCGCACCCGTGTCGGTGCCCGTGCACACGAATGTCTCCGCCGCGCCGTTGACAGCGCCTGTCCCCGCGCGGGTGCCAGTGCCCCCCTCAGCGGCATGGATGGCCGCCATCGACCGCTTCCTTGCACCAACGCCAATCGCCTCCTCCCGCCAGTTGACTCGCTCCGAAGTCCAGAACATTTTGGCCTTCCTTGAAGCTAGGCCAACGTCCAGGAGTACGCCAACAACGGCGCAAGACGCCGCCGTCGTCGTCGGTTAGTGGCCCGACGACACACAGAGCACGGCAGAGGAGCCGCTTCCCACCGCGAGACGCCCCCGCCGCCGCCGTGTAATCTAAATTTGCCATGAAAAACGTTCGGATTGCCATGCTTAAAATCCGAACGTTTATCATTTCCGTTTATTTTATATCGATCGTCGTATAATTTAAAGTCGGAGTCAGACTGAACGAAATGTATG
Organism: Triticum aestivum; assembly: GCF_018294505.1. Classification (NCBI taxonomy): domain Eukaryota; kingdom Viridiplantae; phylum Streptophyta; class Magnoliopsida; order Poales; family Poaceae; genus Triticum; species Triticum aestivum. The sequence continues at coordinate 677,668,374 of NC_057806.1, read as the reverse complement.
GTTTGATCGATTAAATGTTCTGCTAGAGCCGTATCAAATTAAATATAAAACGTCATCAAGCCACATGTATTCCTTGTCATCCAACGACCTAGACTGCTTCAATGTCGAGCGCTCAACACGTTTAGCGTGCAGTTAATTTCATGCCAAAAATAGTGCTAATCACATGACAACACGCAAATAATATCCTAGTAGTTAATATCCGCATGCACTTAATATACTTCCAAATTAACGTGCATTGCACGTACACACTGACTAGTGCTGCTAGTACGTGAAACTGGTGCCGTGACTTGTGAACGCGTCCAGATATGGTCAACGGCAACATCGCCCGCGAGTTCTTCCTGTTTGCCCGTGCGTCTAAACGCAGAAGGGGAGGAGAGAGAGAGAGCACACATGGAACCCACCAGTAAGTGAAGGCGAATAGTACTAAAAATAATATTACATGTTATCCATTAATTAGGCTGTGGTAATATAAAAACATTATGTGAACAAAGGGGGTACAACAAACATTGCTATTCTACGTATGTTGCCTATTGACGTGCGGCTTGAAGGCCCGGTCGCATGTTCGATCCTCGTCCTTTATTTTTTAATTTGTATATGGGTCCAAATTTGTTTCATGACATGTGGGCCCCTCGGTGTGTAGTTTGTAGCACTTTAATTTGTGGGTCGAAATTTGTTCCATTCCAAGTGGACTATCGGTGTGTAGTTTTGTAGCTTATTTATAATAATTAAAGAGAACAACATAGTTTTTTCAATAATACCATGGTGCGACGTTGAAGGCGAGAAAGGACGTGCGAGAGAGCGATGACCGAGCCAGAGGGAAATCAACTAGGGGAGTTGCGTGGGTTGCAACGGTGTTTGGAGTAGTTGTGGGCCGAATGCTACGAAAATATAATCTAAACCGACCGGAATAAATGCCTACACAAATTAATCCAAGGTTGGAGTGCCCCTCGCAATGTAAATAGCTCCGGCTTTGCGAGGGATGGAGAGGTAGTAGCTTCAACGCGTGGAAGATACGGTGTGAGAAAGCGAGGTCAATCGAGAGACATATAGATAGAGAGACAAAGTGAGTGTGGTCCGACATTCATTGAACAAATATATATGCTCTGGAGAGATATTGTCCGATTGAGCTTTTTGGCAAGGGTGAGGGCTGTAAGATAGAGCTTGAGAGATGATCCAGTCACAGACGTGTAGATATATTTTGTGCGTGGGAGGAAGCAAGGTCAACCGATCACATAGGGTCGCCGTGCGATCGAAAGAGTGAGACGGGTTGGAGAGAGTGACCTAGATAGACGATGTGCGTGAGAGAGTATACAATGTGAATAGGTCGAATTGGGCTCAAACATGGTGATATATCGTTTTTGTCCGAGAAAGAGCGAGGTCAATCGAGACATACGGAGAGAGAGAGAGAGAGAGAGATTGAGTGAGCGTGGCCCACCATGAGGTCGAAAGAGTGGCGGCGGCTTGGATGGACTGACCTAGATAGACAATCTGCGTGAGAGAGTATAGAGTGTGTCGATCGAGGCCCGAACAGGGAGATATATCATTTGTGTGTGAAAGAAAACGAGGTTAAACGAGACTCAGATAAAGAGAGCGAGATTGAGCGAGTGTGGCCCGCCGTGCGGAAGAAAGAGTGAGACAGTCTCGAGGGAGTGACCTAGATATACAACGTGCGTGCGTGCGCACGAGAGGTTGGGGGGCTAGATAGGCAATGCATGTATTTAGCGCGAGAGGGTGAGAGGGAGAGGGGGAGAGAGAGAGCTCGGCATGGGGTGCAATGGCGGGTGTGTGAGGTAAATACATTTGGTAACAGAGTGGAAAAAGGGGTTGTGTAGTTGAGAGACTTAGAGATCGAAACATGGAGAGAAAGAATGAACGTGTGTTGGAAACCGATAGCTTCCTAAGGTGGTTAGGAGAGGAAGATTGACCGATACAGGAAGTATGTAGCGTTTGTGCGGGGGGGGGGGGGCTAAAAACAACATTTGAATGTACATAGTACGAGACTTAATATCGATGTTTCAATTCGGTGTACATTGTAAGATTTGAACCGAGGACCAGGCATACGGGTAATTATTTCGAATTCGTGCCATACTAAGTTTCGAAAAGTTGACATTGACTCAGTTTGTTGTGCTATTTTGTAGGTCATATGTTTGAATCCATCCAAAAGTTTTCTCACTACCATGGTGTTCATCATATACATATGAATTTGTATTAAAAAAGTAGCGTGGATACAGTGAAATGCGAAATCCACGTTAGAATTGGAGATCGCTACGTGACACACACTCTAATTCAAATAACTAACTACGTGACACACACTCTAATTCAAATAACTAATTATGTGACACACACTCTAATCCACGTTAGCGTGGGTACCGTTTCGATTTTTTTCAAATAACTCCTCATTAATTAATTTATAGTACTCCCTCTGTTCACTTTTATAAGACCTTGAAGACATTTCAGACAATGTGCAAAACAGTTCATTTTAAGTTGTCTGAAACGACTTACAAAAGTGAACGGATGGAGTATCTCGTTTCGAATGACTAATTATTGCAAGGAAAACACGGGCATGGTAATACATACAGATTCGTTTGCAAATGAAAGAAGATTCGTTTGCATTCTCAAATGTAGGCGCACCAGGCAGACCAGGGTCGTGTCGGGGTGGACGCTGCTTCGGTGCCTTAAAGGCAACTGCCTTTGGGTCACTGACATGTGGGCCAGCCACCTGTTGGGCCCACATGTCATGGACACAAAGGCAGGTGCCTTAAGGCACCGAAGCATAGTCCTGTCGGGGTGGTCGCGTGTGTCGGACGGACGCGTAGCACCCAGCCACCCACCCCCTCCCCCCAAAAAAGGACGACGACAATATAAGTTCGCGCTTCCACGTTTCGGATTGAAATATCTGGCGGCCCCAATTCCAGCCCTGCAAAATCTCTCTTCTCCACCGTCCCCTTCCGCGCCCAGATTGCTCAAATCCCTAATTCGCCGCCAACCCTCGAATCGCCCCTCGTCTCGTCTCTTTCCCCACCGTTCCCCACCTCTGTGCCGGACGACGACGACGAAGACGACGGTCGCGCTTCACCACCGCACCGGAGCTACCTCATCTACGCCCTCGTCCACCGCACCGGGTGGTCCACCGACAACGTCGGCCGCCGCAACCGACGTGCCTCACAGACACCGAGTTCCACCGCATCAGGTGCGCTTCACCGACGCCGTCTCCCAGCTCACCGGGGCTACTTCACCGAGCACATCGTCGCACCTCCGCCCCCCGAGGCCGTTGGGGCTTCACCAACGGTCTCGTCCACCGCATCGTAGCGCTCCGCTGCCACTCAAGATCTGCATCCGTGCGCGGCCAGCCAACGCCAGCGCATCACCCTCAACGGCTCTGAAGTGACCCGCACTCTAGCTAGGCGAGCATGCCCAAACGCCGGCCCGAACTAGGTATCCACACATCACTCCCTTGTGCACTGTTCCGACGATGTTTGGATATCCTTTCACTGCTCTCTTAGCTTACACGCCTATGCAACTCTGACTTTAACTCTTATTTCTTCTGGAGATATCATCTGAAACAAGCAAATCCATTTTTTAGCGAAGCATGACGGCGCTACGGGATCTGGTACACATCCTGCACACCCGTATAACCTTGTAAGTATCTGTCCTCCGGTACAACATCAAGGTCGATTCCTCTTATTTGATCAACCATTCGCCGTGTCAAAAATGCAGAGGGGGATGCAAGGAGCACAAGGCCTGCACATCCAAGCAAGTGGTAACATGGACTTGTACATGGAACATCCCAAGCGCAAGCAGAGCTGCAGTGAGCCTGTACAACGAGCTAGCGTAAGTCCCTGCATTTCATTTAATTCGTACTGGCATTCGTGTATGATTTGTGTGCAGTGGCTGATCCACGAATTCAAGTTACCAGGGGCGAACATTTAACTTAAAAAATACGAAGGCACTTGCACTCCGGAAATCAACATAACTTGAGAAATGTGAAGCTACATGCACTTTGAAAACCAGCTAATGATCCAAAGTAGTTCAGATTATAAACACTAAATGATGCAAGCACCAAAAAACACAAAATGCAACATGGTGTACAAGGACTACAAACATGGTCTGTACCTGCTTGAATTATTCGTTCTCTGGCTGAAAATATCGAAGTGTAATTGCACGTATAACCAGTGCGCAAACTGCATATCAATATATCTATCCTGCACAAGTATGCCAATAGTTTCAAACAACAGATTAGAAAAGTATTTATGCTATGTTGTCATGATACGGGGACTTTCTGGTAGATGGCCTCGACGTTTCCTCAAGCTATGAAAATGCACTATAATTTGCTTGTCATCAATGCCTGCAAATCTCTGTCTCTCTCAACATAGTAGATCATCATTAGACACTAAATCCTTCAATGAGCTTGCAAAATGCTTGCATTAGATCCCTCATTAGACACTATATGTTCATCACCAGGAGCATGTAAAATGTTTGCATCAAATCCTTCATTAGCAGTCTGTTCATTAGACACTTCAGGCTCAAGAACAACATGAGCTTGTATGTTTGCACCGGAAACTTGATTAGATACATCAGATTCAGTCAGTTCAGTATTGATTGGGGGAGTTATAAAATAAGTAGAAATTGGTTTCATTTTCTCATAGATTCCCTACATACAAGCAGTTTTACAACACCGTCAGGTTTAACTATTGGCCAGAAATTGAAGAGTTGAATTAGATATAATCAGGGATGTGATGTACCTGCTCGTTGCGCATGCTACTCTTGCAAGCTGCGACTGTCCGTTTGCGCAAGCTCGATGCCATGCCCGTGCTGCCGCCGCTGCCTCCCACGCAGGCTACACCCAGGGTTGGATCTTCATCTTCTTGTCCTTCCGTTCGCTTGAAGCCCGGCGACCGCCCTCCAACGAGGGCGCGAGGAAGTGCTGTGTCGGTCTGTCCAGCGGCGGCTAGGTTAGGAGCGAACCAGACTGGAGGCTGGAGCGAATGAATTGGGATTTTTCCTGCTGTCGATCGATATGGGAGGCGCTCGTTTGGGCCGCGAGCCTGCTATAGGGCCTGCCTTGCACTTATGTTATTGGCCCATCCAAATTGAAACATTTTTCTTCATTTTTTACATTGCCTGCTCGTGCGTTGGGACGAACAAAACTAGCATGGGCCAACCTGGACGACTCAAACTAGGTGCACACTTTCCAGCCACCTGAGGCGGCCGCCCATACCAGCCCCTATGGTGGCGTCGCCCCTTTTTGCGTGTATGATTGGATAGTGAAAAATATTCCAGTGGCGCTTTTGATTTACCCACAGAATGGTTGAATTGCTTGTTTCTATGAACTGAGTTCGCCAATAATGTGAAGGATGCCAGTCTTTTCATCCTATTGTAGATTGCTTAGATCTCGATATGCCAAAAGTAATCGCATGAAATATACAGTAAAAGCCAGTGTGATGTGTTTGGCTACAACTAGTCTGACTACACGTCCTCATATAACATATCAAGGACGCACCATCTTACCAGATTAACCATTCGACTTACCCATGCAGTGTGGGAAGAAAGAAGTATTGGGACTGCGTATCCAAGCAATTGATGCCATGGACTCCTTCGTACAACCTTGTAAGCGAAAAAGAAGTTGCAGTGTGCCTGTACAAAGAACTAGCGTAAGTTCAGTTACCTGCTTCTCGGAATTTTAGTTAGCCACTTATTGCAAAATTGTTCAATTACGTTGCTTGGCTTAATTTAGTTTGCTACTGATTACATAATGGCACAGCCTGTTAATCATATTGTAGACTGCGCCTATCTATGTGTTTGATACTTACTGTTAAGAATTACCTGTTTGCCTTAACTTAAATATCTACTTGTTTGTTTAACTGCTTTGCTGCTGCAACAGCGGGTTACAATGATGTTAATAACTACTTTTCAGCATCCAATTGAAACTCTTTAATTCCTTGTTTGTTTAACTGGTTTGCTGTTATAACTCCCAGTTGAGATGTTTTGCTAACTTCAACTTTTCTGAATCCAATCGGAACTTTAATGGCAAAACAGGTTAGCCCAAGATCAAAGAGCGAGGTCCCCATGGACGTTGCATCATCCCACAGCAGTGGCACCGGCCCAATCGTGCATTATGAATTGCCAACTGCTGATGCTCTAGAGGCTAAACTAGTGGTAGAAAGAGATTCTGCTTCTGCACTTAGAGATGAAGTTGACATGTTGAGGAAGCAAACAACACAATCACAAGCAGTACTCAAGACAACCATTAAATATTTGGTGGATTTCAAAACGAAGCAAGCTGAGACTGACCAGATTGTTAAGGTCCTGAAGGAAAAAAGGAAATTAAATTCCTACTTGGTAAATCATAGGTGAAATGTTCTTTCCATAGTTGAATAACCTTTGTGTTGTCTGTTCATGTAATCAATCAAACCATTTGTTTTAGAGATCATGTAATAATTGTTTTTTTGTTTTTTGGTTTGTAATTTTATTTGAGCACAAGTCTGTATTAATTGATAAGACTCGGAGACATTTCATTTGGATTGCTGTGCCAGACCTACAAATATGCCAATCGGGCTGAATGTGCATTCAGCAATAGTAGTAGTATAGATGGACCATAAGTGGCACGCATCGGAAAGGGCCAAGATGCTGGCTAAAAAAAGGATGCTGTTGTAGCCAAAAAAAGTACAGCGGCCTGGCTTATGTATGTTAGTTGATATTATTGATCCATATACTCTATAAGTGTTTATATGTCTGTTAGTTCTGTACATTCTTGGTTGATTGACTCGGTATTTGAATCTTGATACATCGCTTGTGTACATATCTAAATGGGAGTACACATTATGCTGCGTGTGACATTTGAGTTGGACATGAAGTGTTCCAAATATTCGAATTCACCTTAAACTGGATTCTAGTTTCTGAATTTGAGTATCGGCATTTGTAAACCATTCATATATGACAGGGAATCTTTGTCGTCCTTTTGAAAATATATAAAAACACATAGAATGATTTATAAAGATTCATATAGGAATACAAAATGGATTCGAATTTAGTTGCCAGGGTAAACGTGGATGCTTATTGTCCCAAAATTCGAAAGAAGCAGCAAAATGTCCACTCCCACGTCGGCTGCCCGAAGCCAAGTGTTTGGGAGATGGAAATTACTGTCTACCCATTACACCGACAATCCATCGGCCCGATTTCCACTACTCTAAATAGGGGTAGGTTAGTAACTTCAATTAGACATGACACGACCGCCTCTGAGCCCATTCCGACACGGTGGGCGTCAAACATGGGCGGAAAAACTCATTTGATTCAAGCTCGTCCGAAAGACCTCTGTTTCTCCCTCCATTCCCCATTCATACACGGTGGGCGGCAAAACAAACTCGACTCGGCCGAAATCGATGTAGGCAAATATTTTCAATAGGGGCGGGTTTGTAACTTCACTCAGACGTGACACAACCGCCATACCTGTCAGCCTAGTTCATACACCGTGGGCGCCAACCACCCTCTCCTCGCCCGAAATCGCTCTGGGCAAATATGGGTGAGATGCGAGATTACCGTCCTATCACCAACCGACGAGACATCCAAATTTTAAATGGGGGCTAAGTTCGTAACTTTCCCATATTTCAGACAGGCGCGTCCCAAAAACATGGTTCCCCGTACCTCTCCCTCCATTTTCCCATTCATACACCGTCCGCGCTAGAACACCCCATCCCCACACCAGCCTCCGTTCGCCACCCCATCCATCACCGCCGTCCTCCACCACATCCATCGCTACCGTCCTCCACCATGTCGGAGCACCTACCAAGACCGCGTCGTCCACTGCTAGAGATGGACGTTTCTCATCCATGGTGACGGACCAATAGCCTTGCATCGCGTCCTCTCGCTTCATCGGCGCCGTTGTCCTCTTTGCCGGGGCCGCTCACACGACCTTCTCTTCCACCGCAACGGGACTTATCCCCCGATGCACCCGTCTACCATCGCAGATCTGCTTCAACGCCACCGACAGCCATAGCACCCCCGATGCCTACACGGCGCCGCAAGAGAGGTGGTACTTCATATCTCCTCAACCTTTTGATCTCAACTAGAAAACAAATCTTAACTTGGTTACTCTACTTTCTTTTCAGCTCTTAGAATTTAGTTCTTAGTTCGAAGCAAACAATGGATGCTAAATATCATTTCTCCGGTTTGCAGCTTCAAATCTGCCATGGCACAACCATAATATGGTTTAATTGATCATGCTTAGGGTTTAATTGATCATGTTGGTTCCATGGTGGTTTCTTTAATAGAAATTGGAGGGGAAACCCTCTATTGCTAAAAAACTATGCTTAGAGTTTCCCCCTTTATGACCACTATACGATCAGAATACGTGCTTCGTGTCATAATAACACTGCTCCACCCATCAAGCTAAACAAGCTTAGTTGTTCAAATACCTGTCTGATATTATTAAAACAGAGTTGTTTAATTGGTCAGCTAAATGTTCCTAAATTAGTTTCGATAATGCATGTTCGCCGCTCGGGTGTGTATCTCTACAGGGTGCCCACGGTGGGCCGGCCCACCCTGGGATTTTGGGTCGTCCCAGGCCCCGATCCCCCTCTGTTCCGCTGCGCGCTTCCGATCTCTACTCGCCCCCAGCCACCTGCCTCGCCGGTGACTTGCCGTCCTCGGACGGCATGACTCTAGGAGGAGACGCCGGACTAACAGGAGGCCAGGAGCTGCTCGCCCAACAGCGTCACCACTGCCTGGGCGCGCCGCCGTGCCTACCTTCCCAGTCCGTTCAGGGCTCAGGCGTGCAGCACCCACCAAGCCAACCCGATTTATCCTGAGATACGCCCTCAACACTCAGCAGCCACTCCTCATCACCCATTTTCTAATTGATTCATTACTCATTAGGCATGACTGTCATTAGGGTTTGTTGTGTGCTCACTGCTACCTACACTTAATGGTTCAGATGTATTTTGGTAATCTTTAGTACCTCTAAAGTTCACAGGGTTTTCAAAATTCCGGCCCTCGGAACAGAAACTAGTCATTTTGGATTGTTGGTCGTAGTGACATTGACCCAGATTACTACTGCAAGCCAGGTTTGTTGACAATTTTACTTGTCTTTCTTACTCATTCGATATAATATCCAATTATTCACGTCGATTAGTTGCAAACAATAAGTGCTAGACAAACTTCTTCATTCAGATTTTGGACGGTCTCTTACTGCAGTTACAATTCTGCATACTTGTCCTAGTAAGCTCACAAGTAAATGATTGATTCACTACATCTATGCTTGCCTTGTCATATTTGTTGTCAATATTCTTTTAGGGTGGACCACCCTGTTTCTAAATACTGGAACCGTAGACATGAGTGAATAGTATTTCTCTATGTGATCTCTTCCATCATGTGTGGGTAACGAACACTGCATTGTATAGAAAGAAAGTGTCATTTCCAGCTTTTACATAGGTTTCGATCTTTTACATGGAATACAATCTGCCTACTTGCTTTGTGTCGCACTACCAACACTCCACCCTTGAAGCTAAACATTACGCCACTCATAATTGCTTAGTTTATTTGTTCAAATACGAATTTCATATGATTCTAATGTTCCTACTTCAGTTTTGAAATGTGTGCCTGCCTGTTATAGAGACATAAGGGGTTTGTATTTCTGTGTGTGGTCTGGTCAGCACGGTTGGGGAGGTGAACTTTGCATATGCAGGGGTTTATAGGGAGACACTCTCCGAGTTGAATCCGCAATGCATTCCATAGATAATCTGACTACTTTTTATGTTTTCATGAATCTCAGATTCTGAACAGCATCATAATGATTATGAGCTTGCGCGCATGAAAAGAATAAAGCAGAACAATGCCATGGCTGTCAAACTTGGCATTAAGGGACTGAAATCAAGTCTGGATGCAATGCAATGCAAACGCTCTCCACCTACAGATTCATGCTCAGAATATGATCCTAACAGTGATTCTGAGCTAGAGGGAGACCTAAGTCAATGTAGCTCCCTAGTGGAGGAGTCAGAGGAAGATGCCCTATCTTATTCACCCATCAAGGTACTTGCTCTAACTTTCCAAGGTTACATTGCTCGCACATATCTTGCAACTGATGCTTTGCATTGCTTCTACTTTGTTGAACTGCCATTAGCTTAGTTTACACATCGTGTATGTGAATACGCCCTGCCTATCCATTTTCAGTACATATTCCATCTGTCATCATACCATATTTATCCATTCAAATGTTGTTCTTGTGTATCAGACGTTCAAAAGGAAGAGGGTGATTGCTGATCATGGAGGAGCACAAGCAAAGTATTTGGAAAAAGTAGTGGCACCTGATAAATCAAATAGCCCATTAGGTGTAGTTGCAATATCACCTGACCCACAAAATACCCCAACTCTAGCAGACTCTAGCCCTACTACACTGGTCATTTCTGATGCCCCAACTTAGCAGACCCAAACTGCAGCAAACAGTATGACTATGCCAGTTGACATAGCACCAGCTGTACGACGCAAAACCCCCATTCCAGTAAAGAGTACACCAAATCCAGTTGCCAAATCCCTTTTCGAACCAGACAGAGCCCCAATTGCAGCAGATAGGACCCCTGTTCCATTTCTTCCCAGTTTAGAAGACGAAGCTTATGTTGTTGTCAGGAACTTTGTGTGCATCTTTCCTTCATGGAAAGACTATACCACAGACACAGAACAATTTCCAGTCTTCCTCCGCAACTTACGCGTAAGTAATGTACTAATGTTATTCATGGTCATTACTGCATATGTTTCTGCTGACAGAAGACACAAGATTTCATTCTTTTAAATAGGCGAGGAGCAAACTAAATTGTGATGACGAGCAAGGGTTGGTTGCGCTTTTCAAGAACTCGTTGATGAAGTATTGTTCCTACCTGAGGCAAGCGCACTTGATGGCAAGCCTCTGAATGAAATTTCTGTAAAGTCTCCAGTGCTACATTTATCTGACGGTGACTGGAATAATCTTGTTACACATTGGTCTCGGCTGCAGCGTAAGGTACTGTCTATGATATCACATCACAATTTGAACTACATTTCTGCATTTGCCTTAATGTCTCACTTGTACAAAAACTATTAGCAGAAGAACATTTGTTCTCAAGGGACCACAGAATCTCGCAACTATACTGCACACTGCATTGCTCTTGTGAGTACCTCTTCCCTGTATGACCATACTTACTTTTATAGCTGTTTGATTATGTAGCATCACTGCACATGTTAGCCTCGTAGTCGTCCATTTGGTGGACATTATAAGATCCGTGTGGACTCTTACATAAATTTAGAATCAACCCAATGCTTTTGAAGAGGTTTAGCTCTGCAGTCCTCTTGTAAGGACTGAACGTGGTCTATCACTGTACTTACATTAATAGCTACTCCCTCCGTCCCATAATATAAGAACGTTTTGTACAGTACACCAGTGTTCAAATCACTCTTGTAATATGGGAAGAGGGATTGGTTCATTTTGTAGCATTCTGCATCTTATCTCCCTCGCCCACTATTTACTAAAAAAGATCAGATCTATATTTAATATTACCAACAAGTAGAATACACAGACAATGCCAGTGCAGAAGTGTAGCCCATTGCTCTTGTCAGTACATTTTGTCCTATAACGCTTGTACTTCCAGGGATTGGTAGTTGATTATGTAGCATCAATCTGCATCTTATTTTCATTATCCTCTATCCCTTCTAGTATTATCATATCTATAATTACTCTCTACAAAATGTAGAGTACAGGCAATGCATATGAAGAAGATTCTATGCTGAAATTCTTGAGTTATCCTTCCCTTGACATGGAGAAGGGCATTATAAAGCCGGTGTTAACTGTTATTGTAAGTCAGTCCTTCTAAAGCCTTTATCCTCAACTGCTGTTTAATTTGCTCATACTCCCTATTGTTTACTGCTGTTTAGTTTGATGCTTCTACCAAAATGCATGTTCGTAAGAACCGTAAGTTCTAAGTTTTACTTGTAAAACCAAATTCCTTATTCATACCAGGCACATTACTTAATACTCCCTATATGTATGCTTGTTTTTGTGGATCTATAATCTAGTGTGTGGCGAAGCAGCCCAAGTTTGCACCTTGTCATCTCCTGTTTTATCTTACTGATGTGGCTGATGATATGAACAACATGCCATACACATTATCCAAAATAGATACAATGATTTTCTTTTCCCTTCATCTATGCTTGTTATGTTGACATGGTTATCCAGTAGTGTGGTGAAGCTCCCCGCATTATGAACAATGCCAAATTATGCTATTGATATTTTGAACTTACTCTTTATTTTCTAATTTGAAATTGGATAGAATTGAAAAAACAATTATCATCTTTGTTTATACACGTGCAAAACCTGTCATCTCTCTGCTTTGTTTCAGGGTGATATGCCTGATGGCATGCACAAGTCTGCTGAAGGCTATGAGACAAACCCAACATATATTGCAGCAAAGAAGGCAAAACATCTTGAAGATAGCGAGACAACCCCAAAGTCTTGTCTTGATGCAGTGTTCAAGTTACTTGAGACTAACAGTCAGACAAGCTCACAAAATTCGTTGTCTGAATCAGTTCGACTTCTTCAGTCCCAAGTTCTAGCAGAAAGGCATTCTGCAACTCAACTTCGACTTGAAGTCCTATCTCTAAGAAAGATTGCGGAGAACACCAATGAGAACCTCATCGCTAAACAGCTACACCTGGAAGCTATGACCGACATGCTAGGCCGGTCTCACAGCCTTGCTCAGCAGCTTGCGCAGCAGTTCCCCCGCAAGGCTAACCTTTCTTGAACTGTCTTGGAAGTGGTCTCGGTTCAGTATTATTTTGTTACGCTGCAATGGTCCCAGTTTTTGTAATCTGCTTCTTCGTTGCGCTTTATGATCACTGGTGGCGAACTTCGATGCCCAGTGGATGTAATATACCTTAAATCCTTTATTGTATAGTGTAGGTTTATTCTTAGTTAATATGCCGTAATTTATTTATTGTATAGAGTAGGTTTGTTCTTAATTCCTACTAGTTACTGCCATCATTCGCTATCTGAAAAAAATCAGATGTAGTAGACCAGACCGAAACATTCGACTCTAACGGGCCAGGTTTTTAGCAGGCCACAATTGGGACGGCCTGCGTCTTTCTTGGGCCCGAATGATTGGGGCCTTCACACATTGCGCCAGGCCCAAACTTACACCGGCCTATATTTTAGTTGGGCCTTTTGTCGACCCAGCGCTTAGTTTGGCCCAGGTAGCGTTGGGCCATTAATAGGCTGACTATTGTACTGACCTGTTATGGCCGAGATGAACCACGGGCCTTTAGCAGGCCAAAATGCATGTTGGGCCTCAATTTTCACTAGTCGTCGATGGGCCTTCAGCAGGCCGAAATGTAGACCGGGCCGTTTTGGGCCCAGTTAGCTCACGGGCCGTTACTAAGCCGAAACATATCTCGGGCCTTAGTTGGCCCACTGATATCATGGGCCTTTAAGAGGCCGAAAGCTTAGCACATGCATCAACGGGCCGGATTACGCGACAGGCCTTTAACAGGCCCAAAGTCACGTTGGGCTTAACTGTTGCCACCTTTAGCATGGGCCGTTAGTGGGCCCGATGTCCCGTCGGACCATATATGGCCCATGGGCAGCACGGGCCATTCCCAGGCCGAAAGTCACACCGGGCTGAAATGGGCACATGTCTACATCAGGCCTCTAACAGGCCGAAAGTCACTGGGCTGTAGTTGGGCCCAAATATTTGGTGAACAATTAACGGGCTAGATCTGGCTTCGAGCCGCAAATGGGCCCAAATATTGGGCAAACAATTAACGGGCCAGATCTGGTTTCGGGCCGTAAATGGGCCCAAATATTGGGTGAACAATTAATGGGCCAAATCTGGCTTCGGGTCGTAAATGGGCCTTTATTAAGCAGGCCGTTATTGGGATGGCCCACTAGTACCTGATTAAGTTCTACAGGCCTTTGACTGGGCCGAACTTTTTGACCTATATGGGCCTCTGTTGGGCCTAGCCACGTGTCGACGTATCATAGGCATGTCTCCTCCAATGGACGGGCGACATCTGGCCCACTGACGAGCTGACAGGTGTTCCCTTCGGCGAATCAGAATTTTACACGTGGAAATTTCCCATTGGTCAGGGCTGTTAACGGGTTATCGGATCCAAAATCCGACCCGATAGCTTAAGGGCGTGCCGTTACGGTGGATGCCATGTGTCGATCACCCTTGATGAAAGCACTTCTGTGACGCACGATTTATCGTCATGGAAGTGGACACTTCTGTGATGATAATTTTGGTAATGTCATGGAACACTTCTACGACAGCACAGGTATGACTATCTTGATTCTGTCATAAAATCTTCATGGATGTGCATGCATGACAAAAAACGCGACCTACTGTGACAAACACGTATCATCCCGGAAGTGTATTTTTTGTAGTGTGTCCAACTCTCAGATTTTATAAACGGCCGCACAGAAGGTAATATTTTACATTAAAAAAGCGTTGCATAGCGCAAATGAACTTGTTTCACATTACAGGATCACATGAGCATGTTCATTCAAAAATTACATCTCTGGCACATTCATCCGCCACAAGGCGGGAACCCTTCAGGACACTGTCATAATACATTTCAGGGCAACGATGCTCCTTGCCCTCCGGCGGCCCCTCCTTCACCAGCTTCACGGCGTCCAGCTTCGCCCAGTGCACCTTTGCTCGGGCAAAAGCCCTGCGCGCACCCTTGATGCAGACAGACCGCTTTATGACTTCAAGCCAAGGGCAGGAATCCACAAGCCGCCTCACCAGACCGAAGTAGCTACTGGGCAAGGGCTCGCCAGGCCACATCCGGACTATAAGACCCTTCATGGCCTATTTGGCCGCCTTGTGGAGCTCGACCAATTGCTTCAGCTGGTCGCTCAAGGGCATTGGGTGTTCGGTCCCAGTATACTGAGACCAGAACAACTTTTCCGTCGAGCTCCCCTCCTCAGCTTGGTAAAACTCCACGGCATCCAGTACACTGCGGGGAAGATCTGTGAACGCTCCTGGAGAGCTCCAAACTCGGGTAAGTAAAAGGAAAGTTTCCTTCACATGCTTGCTTTGCATAATGAATGCCTTACCCACCGTTATCTTCTTCACCGCATCAATCTCCTGGAGGGCCTTGTGGGCCTCAGCCTTGGCGCTCCATGCGCTTTCGAGCGCCTTCACAAGCTCAGACTCTCACGTCTTAGATTCAAGCTCCAAGGACTCGTGTTTTTCGGCGAGAGCCTCGAGCTCTTGCTGCACCTCGCCTACCCGGTCTTCTTTCTTTTCCCGCTCAATGCTCTCCTTGGCCACTTTGTCTTCGGCCTCGGACAGCGCCTTCTTCAGGGTCGCAACTTCGATCGTGGCCCTTGGAAAATTCATGATGATCCTATTACTTCACTTCCGAACTTCTTTTTAAATATATAGACAAGGTATTGCTTACCTTTGCTCTCCTCGAGCTGCCTCTTGGTAAGGCCGAGCTCGTTCTCGGACCGCTCTAGGTCCTGCTTCAGTGCAGAGACCTCCGTAGTACGTGCGGCAGCGGCCATCAGTGAAGCCTGCACATACACATAGACATATTCTAATTAGACTACTGGATCATCATTTGATCCTCTATTCGGCCTTTCTTCGCGAACGCCAAACAGAGCATCAGGGGCTACTGTCTATGCGGTAATATTTTCTTATATTTTGATTGCTTACCTCAAAGCCTGTTAGGAGGCTGGCGCAAGCTTCGGTCAATCCGTTTTTGGCAAACTGAACTTTCTCGATCACCGCACTCATGATAGTGTGGTGCTCTTCGTCAATGGAAGCGCCGCTAAGCGCTTCCAGCAAGTTGTCCGGTGCCTCTGGATGGATAGAGGACACCGGCCCGGGCAGCTTGCCCCCCTTAACGGGGGATCGCCTGCCGGAGTCCGGAACCACCGAAGGTTCCGGGGCAGTATTCGGCTGCGGGCCGAACTTGGAGCCCGTGGGAGTCTTGCTCCCTTTGCGCCTAGGGTCCGGAAGGTCGCCTCAAGGCACCCCCAGGACTACCTCCCCTCGGCTCGGTGCCTTTCGGGACAACATCTCGACATTGTCCGTAGGGCAAGGGGTGGAGGCGGTCGGAAGTGAATCACTATTCATATCCGACGAGTCCAATGAACCGTCCGACGAATCTATGTCGAGACGAGCTCGGGACGGACTACATAATCATATGCGGCGTAATGAGAAACAGTGCAATAAAACATACCATGAATTACTATGGTGTCCGGATACTTACGACTTCCCCAGGGGCTTCTCCCTGGGTAACCATTCGTCACCGCAGTAGGCGGCCATCGTGGAGTAGTCCGGAAGGAGGGTCCTTCCCTTCTTGGACCCTTCGGCCTCCCCAGTCGGGTCGGCCTTCATTTTATTGTCTCCCCTGGCTGGGGGGGAGAACTTTCCTCCTCCTCCTCGTTTTCATGGGAGGAGTGCGCGTCGGAGTCATCGGACGATGAGTCCGATACAACCTTGCGCCGGAGACCCTTTCGGGTCCCCGTGGCCTTCTTCTTGGTCTTCTTCACCGGCACATCATAAGGTGTCGGAGCCAGCATCTCCGTTAGGAGAGCATCTGCAGGATCTTCATGCAGGGGGGCTGGGCAATCGAGCTGCTCCGCTGTCTTTATCCAGTCCTGTTAATGACATGGAAGCTTAGATCCCGCACATGATTTAACTGGGGCAAATAAATACCCTGTGAGATATAAAAACTTACCAGATTGGCATGGCGCTTTGCGCTGAGTCCTCGGTCCTCGGTGAGGGAAGGAGGTACCTCGGTGCCCTTGAACAGCACCCTCCAGACGTCCTTGTGCGTCGTGTCGTAGTGCTCTCGCAGCGTCTGGTGCTTGGCCAGGTCGAACTCCCACAAATTGAATGCACGTCGTTGACACGGGAGAATCCGGCGGAAGAGCATGACCTGGACCATGTTGACGAGCTTGATTTTCTTGCTCATCATGTCCCTGATGCAGGTCTGGAGTCCGGTCAGCTCTACCGAGGAACCCCAGGACATGCCCTTCTCTTTCCAGGAAGTGAGCTGCGTGGGGATTCCGGATCGAAATTTGGGGGCGCCACCCAGTTGGTGTCGTGCGGCTCGGTGATGTAGAACCACCCTGATTGCCACCCCTTTGTGGTCTCCACATAGGAGCCTTCGAGCCTGGTGACGTTAGGCATTTTGCCCACCATGGCACCTCCGCACATTGCTTTCTGGCCAACCACCACCTTCGGCTTAACATTGAAGGTCTTCAGCCACAGGCCGAAATGGGGCCTGATGCGGAGGAAGGCCTCGCACACGACGATGAACGCTGAGATGTTGAGGATGAAATTGGGGGCCAGATCATGAAAATCAAGCCCGTAGTAGAACATGAGCCCGCGGAAAAACGAGTGGAGGGGAAATCCCAGTCCGCGGATGAAGTGGGTAAGAAAAACTGCCCTCTCATGGGATTCGGGCGTAGGGATGATCTGCCCTCCATCTGGCAGCCGGTGCGTGATATCCGCGGCCAGATATCCAGCTTCCTGTAACTTTGTGATGTTCTCCTCCGTGACAGAGGAGACCATCCACTTGCCTCCCGCTCCAGACATGCTTGGAGTGGTTTGAGAAGAAGGACGCGAACTTGGGCGCTGGAACTCAAGTGTGCAAAAATGGGTAAGCAAGCACTACAAGAAATATGTCAACTTGTGACCTTGACTATTGGTCACTGAAAGGTCATTGTTTTTCATTTGCGACCTTTTTATGACCAAAAATAGAAGGTCAAAAGCTGGCGGTTGTAAACTGAAATTAACGTCCTTCTCTGTGAGAAGGTCGTAGACGTTTACGACCAAAATATGCCTACTGTTTTGTTTTGGTCACTAGCAGCCTCCCCAGGCCACGTAGGCATTCGATGTGGCAATCTGATGTGGCACAAGAATCAGCCCGGTCCAATTCGATTTTCTACATGGGCCTAACCCAACAATTCATCCTTTTTAATGTATTTTTTCTGTTAATATTCACTAGCTACATGGGCCTAGCCCAGTAATTCGGCCTTTTAAATTTCTTTGCCTATCCCTTTTGACAGATTTTTTTGGTCTTGTTTTTTCTGGGCCTCTCAAGTTTTCCCCTCAAAAATAATTGTTCAATATATCTAGGGCTGGGCCGAAATAATTGATCCAATCCAACTTCTTTTATTATGCCATTGACAATACAACACATCACACTACAAGTTATCTTGGGCCTAGCCCAGTTCCGATACATTTTCAAAGCAACATGAAATATTATAGGAGCCCAAAATATCTTTACATGCATTCATTCTAGCAGTACATATCTTTACATCCAACCAGTAAGTGCCAAACAGAACTATTCTACAGAAAAGAAAAGAAAATAGATGACAAGACATCACAGAAGTTCCTATTGTCCTCCTTCAACATTTGAAAAACCTTCACCTGGCAGTAGATCAATCACGAGTGAGAAACAATACAGCAGCAAAACAATACAGAAACAATACGGTTGATTATTCAAAGAAATTGAACTAAGTGCAGGTCACCCAAAGCTGAATTTCTTGCAATCCAAACAACACAAACAGTAGGAAGATGGTTGCATAGATACAAATCCATGTGGTAGCCGCAAAATTGGCCAATCTGGACCGCATCTTCTCTGTTTGGTACTAACTAAAAAAACTGGACTTGTTCATACAAATCCCTCTTGAATTCCTTACACAACCAGGATTTGCATCAAATTTTTCTTAATTTAGCAGCATTTGTAAGCAGAGAGAGAGGGAGGGAGATGGGGATGCTATGTACCTTGTCCTGAAGTTCCAACGACCAGACCAGAGAGAAGTTGCTCCTCGTCTTCTTTCCTCAGCCCCAAATTTGCCTGCAATAACCACAATTCCGGTCAGGGTAAATTCTCAGGTCATGGTAACCTATCTCCCTGGAAAGACGATTCCAGGGGTGCGTCCGAGCGGGTGCAGATCATGGCAATCACTTGTCATAGCTGAAGGAATAGCAGTTCACAAGGAAATCACTGAAGCAGTAAAAACAATTAACACTAGGCTTATAATTGTCAAGCTACTTTAGGCTCCTCATCCGTCTGAAAAGTGCAAGCAATTTATTTTTTCGCAGACAATGGCATCCCTCAATGTATATAACTACATAATTAACAAAAACTACGGAGTTGGTTCATTGCATCAACCAGCGATCTGATCTCACAAGCCCCACCCAGGTGGTGGACTGGTGGTAGTACAGCAGCTAGAAGGCGCATCACTCACCGGTTGAAAAGCTCGACCCGGTACTCCATCTCCTTCTCCGCCATCCCGAACATCTGCATCGCACAACCACCACCATCAATTAACCTCAATCACAAGCTCGAAATCGAAGAGGAAGGCATATACACACAAAAAAAGAACATGAAAATTCCAGAAAAAGTGACTTGTAGCTGCCAGCAGCCACTTGAGAATGAATGATTGATATCCTGGAAGTTGTAAACTGGAAGCCAGAGAAGCTACTAGTCAGGTTAGTTTAAAGTTCTGAAACTGAATGCATGGGGTCGAGTATCAGTATTCTGTGTAAATTACTCATATGATGTACCTGTAGTTACACAATGATTTTGCTCATGTTAGATAGCATGTACTTCTAAACGAGAGAAAGAAGGATTGCTAGCAAATCTGCTACATTTTATTGTGCAATGTCAGTCAGTTTGTGTAGCTAAACTGCCAACAATGAACCAACCAAGTGCATATATACTGCTCGTGAGCATGACCAATTTTTTAATCAGACAAAACCAAATATGTTGCAGAATAAAAAATCTACAAGGTGAATAGTAGAAGCTGAGTTTTCAAGATTGCCCATCCTCAAGAAAACAATTATAATTTCGAGTCATGGCCCGAACAGCCCCAGTAACTCATCCTCAAGAAAACAATTATAAAAGACTAATCTCAACCCACTGGTAGCAGTCGAACACTAGCAACTAGTGAGCACTGAAGAAACAACACAATGAAATAGCTTACCCTGATGGTGTCAGCGTAGTTCCATCTGACCTCCTTGGCGAGATGGCCGAGGACGCAGTACCTGTGCGCAGGCTGCAGCCTCAGCACCCTGCAAAACCACAAGCAATGTGAACATCAAACACACATACAAGACACACGCCGAGATCTAGAAGGCAGACCAACGCCGGCGTACTTGAGCGTGTCGGGGATGACCATGCGCTTGGTCATGTCATACGGTGGCGGTGCGCCCTCGTATGCCTTAGCCTGGGCGTCGTCCTCGAGGCCACCAGCGGCCCTGGGCGCGGCATCCGGCGCAGACGACTAGCAGGCAAAGTTGAAGCTGCTGCATTGGGACAGTACGAACAGTGAGCCATATGCCTAGACCCTGAACCTTGAAGAAAGCAGTACAAAATTGCACTTCGTATAGGACTGTCATGCAGACCAAAGTAAGCATGAACCGAGTAGATCCCACTAGCATTATGCTTTCTAAAAGATTGCTCAACTAGCATTTTTAAAATTGTCATGTTGTAGAAACTGGATTGAGGGTAGTGAAAAGGTCCAGAATGTATGAAGATAAGAAAGAAGTTATTCCCTGGACTGGTTAGTTTTAGAAGCTGTAGCACAAAATCGACTCCAGGAAAGATCGACGATCCAATTCAAAGATATAGAGAAAATTAATACTTAAAAACGGGAAAATGTCTAAACAGCAAGCTAGCTGCACGTTATACAGCGTCAACTTATTTCACTGCTCCATGGATGGAGCTTACAATACACTAACCACTTAGACGCACTAACGCAGATTAAAGGGATATGCATGTTTTGTGCCTGTTGGTTTAGGTAGATCTATTCTGGATACCAATGTTTATCTCCTTAGACCTTAGGCATTCCATCAAACTGGTATGTTACAACAGACTGAATAATTCAAGGAATCACCTAGTAGTGGCAAGAATATACAATTGTACAAATGCAGTGCAAGAAGACTAACTACACTACAGTAACTTCCTAGAGCAGGCACTGTAAAAAGATGTGAATCTCAAATCTATAGCAGCTGCAGTGGTTCAATATAGTTTATGAAATATAATTTAAAGGAGAGCAGACTACCTTTATATGATTTTGGTTACTACCAATTGTCAGTACGATTGCATTAGTGTGTCAAGACGCTGAACAATTTATGTTGTCGTTCCAACAGTTTGTGCTACAAGCCAACAATATATAAGCCCGTGCCAGTGCTGCTCCTCCGCTGCTCTGCTCCTTGTGCTGCCGCCAGAGATCCCCCGATGGCCTAGACGAAAAATACTGTTAAATGAATATTGTTACACTGAGTATTGATCCTAGTGTTAACTGAATATTGATCCCTAGTGTTGACTGAATCTGCATCTAAACTAAATACTGATCCTAGAATGCACAAGGTGGTTACTGATCCTAGTGTTAACTGACAATTTCTCAACAAAGTTTCTGTACAACAGCACAAGGTGGTTAACACAAAGGGGAAACAAAGAATTAACATGGCAGCAGAGCAAACCAATACATCTTGCAACTAATAAGCACAGGATATTGCTTGGCAAAAGAAGCCACCAAGATCCAGGTAGATCTAGATTTACAGGTGCAATCTTCAATAACTATTGAAGCCATAATTACCACTACAACGAACACAAACATAATTATGTACAGATGGAGCAACGGAGTCTATCGACTTGCCCAAAAAGTAGTTGCAAAAAAAGAAGGAACGCCGGTATCATCATCCATACAAAATAATCACTAGCATGGACCTAGCAGTAATCATCAGCATGCAACCCATTGCCTGACGCGACTGGGGAATCCAAAGCACTGTATCTAACAGGCAGTGCCTAAATCCACTCGAAAACAACGTAACTGCTAGAACCAAGAAGATCAAAGCACAACGCGTACGGATGACGTATCCTGCATCGGATAATGCTCAAGAGAAAACCTACTGCGAAGTTTAAACATGCAGCTAGCACGGGCGGGACAATGCTCGGGCAACTCACCCCACAGGCGAACTTGAAGAAGACCCCGAGCAGCGGCAGGATAATGTCGATGGAGTTGGCCATCCCCTCGTCCGCCATCCTCCTTCTCTCTCTCCACGTGTTCAATTGAAAGCAAATGGAGGTGATGTGAACAAGGAGGGCGAGACGGTTCCCCACCTCCCGGTCCACCACGCACATCAGTCATCCCCTTGCCATTGTCGTTCCGCGAACACAAGGAAGGAAGGATCGGGGGTGATCTGCAGCACGCAAGCCACACATGAGAGGTGATGGAAGAGTTGGCAAGAACGGCATACATACCTTGGGTGTCTAGGTCCCGCCAGAGATGCGCCATTGGCGACGACCACCGCAGCAGCAAGCTTCGGTGTGGTGTGGTGTGCCGCGCCACACCGATCCGGCCTGCCTCCGTCGTGCAGATGGATCCCGATGCGGCCAACCTCCATCGCACAGGTGGGTGCGGATCCGGCACCGCCATCGCCAGAACTGGTGCGCCCCATCCATCCATCCATCCATCCATCCATGGGTGGGCGTGGGTCGGTGGATCCGTGGAAGAGGGGGTTTACATGGGTGGATGGACGAGATGAGGAGGGAGGTCGATCGGCGGTGGGGGTGGGGATGGGGGGAGGGCGGAAGGGGGCGGGGAGACGAGGTCGCCGATGGGGGTGGGGATCGATGGCGGCGGCAGAGATTGAAGAGGAATCAAGGGTTGGGAAGGGGAGCAGTTTGTGGGCAGCTCCACGGGCCGGGCTTCACTTGTGAGTCTGGGCATGGGCTCGATCTAGGGCCGGCCTCGACCTCGTCTACGGTGAGGGTCGTCGACGGTGGCGGTGGGGGTAGGTTGGGGGTGGCGGCGGTGGATCAAGATCTGAGGGAGGGAGATGGTTGGGGGCAGCGGCTTTGAGTGCGTAGGAGAGAGGGTGAGGGGTGAGGCGGGCTGTGTTAGGGTTAAGTGGGTGAGACGTGTGGGGGTGAAGGCAGCCGTTGGATCCTGGACAATCGGACGGTGTTTGATGATTGATCCGCATGAGATGTATATGGACCAATCAGAACGCAACAAACAATTTGAAGACCTTATGACCATCTAAATTGGTCGTAATCAAACATAAGTTTTTCACGAAAAAATCATTTTCATTTTTCAATGCTCAAAATGAGTTTTTTTGTACAAGACCAAGCAAATATTTGTTCAAATGATACCATATTTCGCACAAGTTTACATCTTAGATTAGCAAACAATATTGACAAAGGGAGTTTTTATTTTCTTTGCACGAAAAATCAATTTTTTATTTTTTGAGTGCCCAAAATGAGTTTTTTTGTGAAGGACCTGCCAAATAATTATTGCAAAATTGTACCAGATAAATTTTCTAAAATACTAGGTCATATTTAATGCACAATTGACTAAATGGTTGGGTGTAAAAAGTTTTGATCCACCTCTGGTGAAAAAGACAAATTTCCGCCGATTCAGTTGGCAGCGGGTCAAATTTGAACAGCAGCTACCTCATAGTTTGCTCTTTATTTTCTTCCAAAAATCATTTCTAGGTACATAAGTATCTATTTAATCAGAGAAACGTCAAAAGTTTTCCAAGATTCAACCACTAGCTAGGAACGTTCAAGCCCGCCGTTTTGACCGCATTTTGAAACGGGCATAAAAAATTCAAAAAAATCAAAAAATTGGAAAACCTTCGCATTGTGTCATTATATGTGACCAAGTTTCCAGGAAAAATAATAAACTTGCAATACGGTAATTATTTTAAAAAGTGTTCTCAGAAATGAGCTGTCATGCGTGAAGATTCATGACTTTCAAGCGAAATGATCAATCTTATGGCCACATTCATGGCATAGTTTGTTCAAATGATCTCATATTGTGCAAAAGGGTGCATTTTGGAATGGCAAACAATGTTGCCTAAGGAAGTTTTCATTTTCTGTGCACGAAAAATTCATTTTCCATTTTCCGAGTGCACCAAATAAGGTTTTTTTATGAAGGACCTACCAAATAATTCTTGCAAAATTGTACCAAATCATTTTTATAAAATACTAGGCCATATTTAATGCACAATTGACCAAATGGTTGGGTGTAAAAAGTTTTGATCCACCTCTGGTGAAAAAGACAAATTTTCGCCGATTTAGTTGGAAGCGGGTCCAATTTGAACAGCAGCTGCCTCATAGTTTGCTCTTTATTTTTTCCAAAAATCATTTCTAGGTACATAATTATCTATTTAATCAGAGAAACATTAAAAGTTTTCCAAGATTCAACCACTAGCTAGGAACGGTCAAGCCCGCCATTTTGACCGCATTTTGAAACGGGCATAAAAAATTCAAAAAAATCAAAACATTGGAAAACCTTCGCATTGTGTCATTATATGTGACCAAGTTTCCAGGAAAAATAATAAACTTGCAATACGGTAATTATTTTAAAAAGTGTTCTCAGAAATGAGCTGTCATGCGTGAAGATTCATGACTTTCAAGCCAAATGATTAATCTTATGGCCACATTCATGGCATAGTTTGTTCAAATGATCTCATATTGTGCAAAAGGGTGCATTTTGGAATGGCAAACAATGTTGCCTAAGGAAGTTTTCATTTTCTGTGCACGGAAAATTCATTTTCCATTTTCTGAGTGCACCAAATAAGGTTTTTTTATGAAGGACCTACCAAATAATTCTTGCAAAATTGTACCAAATCATTTTTATAAAATACTAGGCCATATTTAATGCACAATTGACCAAATGGTTGGGTGTAAAAAGTTTTGATCCACCTCTGGTGAAAAAGACAAATTTCCGCCGATTTAGTTGGAAGCGGGTCAAATTTGAACTATAGCTGCCTCATAGTTTGCTCTTTATTTTTTCCAAAAATCATTTCTAGGTACATAAGTATCTATTTAATCAGAGAAACGTCAAAATTTTTCCAAGATTCAACCACTAGCTAGGAACGTTCAAGCCCGCCGTTTTGACCGCATTTTGAAACGGGCATAAAAAATTCAAAAAAAATCAAAAAATGGAAAACCTTCGCATTGTGTCATTATATGTGACCAATTTTCCAGGAAAAATAATAAACTTGCAATACGGTAATTATTTTAAAAAGTGTTCTCCGAAATGAGCTGTCATGCGTGAAGATTCATGACTTTCAAGCCAAATGATCAATCTTATGGCCACATTCATGGCATAGTTTGTTCAAACGATCTCATATTGTGCAAAAGGGTGCATTTTAGAATAGCAAACAATGTTGCCTAAGGAAGTTTTCATTTTCTGTGCACGGAAAATTCATTTTCCATTTTCCGAGTGCACCAAATAAGGTTTTTTTATGAAGGACCTACCAAATAATTCTTGCAAAATTGTACCAAATCATTTTTATAAAATATTAGGCCATATTTAATGCACAATTGACCAAATGGTTGGGTGTAAAAAGTTTTGATCCACCTCTGGTGAAAAAGACAAATTTTCGGCTATTTAGTTGGAAGCGGGTCAAATTTGAACTGCAGCTGCCTCATAGTTTGCTCTTTATTTTTTCCAAAAATCATTTCTAGGTACATAATTATCTATTTAATCAGAGAAACATTAAAAGTTTTCCAAGATTCAACCACTAGCTAGGAACGGTCAAGCCCGCCATTTTGACCGCATTTTGAAACGGGCATAAAAAATTCAAAAAAATCAAAACATTGGAAAACCTTCGCATTGTGTCATTATATGTGACCAAGTTTCCAGGAAAAATAATAAACTTGCAGTACGGTAATTATTTTAAAAAGTGTTCTCAGAAATGAGCTGTCATGCGTGAAGATTCATTACTTTCAAGCCAAATGATCAATCTGATGGCCACATTCATGGCATAGTTTGTTCAAATGATCTCATATTGTGCAAAAGGGTGCATTTTGGAATGGCAAACAATGTTGCCTAAGGAAGTTTTCATTTTCTGTGCACGGAAAATTCATTTTCCATTTTCTGAGTGCACCAAATAAGGTTTTTTTATGAAGGACCTACCAAATAATTCTTGCAAAATTGTACCAAAACATTTTTATAAAATACTAGGCCATATTTAATGCACAATTGACCAAATGGTTGGGTGTAAAAAGTTTTGATCCACCTCTGGTGAAAAAGACAAATTTCCGCCGATTCAGTTGGAAGCGGGTCAAATTTGAACTGCAGCTGCCTCATAGTTTGCTCTTTATTTTTTCCAAAAATCATTTCTAGGTACATAATTATCTATTTAATCAGAGAAACATTAAAAGTTTTCCAAGATTCAACCACTAGCTAGGAACGGTCAAGCCCGCCATTTTGACCGCATTTTGAAACGGGCATAAAAATTCAAAAAAATCAAAACATTGGAAAACCTTTGCATTGTGTCATTATATGTGACCAAGTTTCCAGGAAAAATAATAAACTTGAAATGGTAATTATTTTAAAAAAGTGTTCTCAGAAATGAGCTGTCATGCGTGAAGATTCATGGCTTTCAAGCCAAATGATCAATGTTATGGCCACATTCATGGCATAGTTCTGTTCAAATGATCTCATATTGTGCAAAAGGGTGCATCTTGGAATGGAAAACAATGTTGCCTAAGAAAGTTTTCATTTTCTGTGCACGGAAAATTCATTTTACATTTTCCGAGTGCCCCAAATGAGGTTTTTTTGTGAAGGACCTACCAAATATTTGTTGCAAAATTGGACCAAATCAATTTTCTAAAATACTAGGCCATATTTAATGCACAATTGACAAAATGGTTGGGTTTCAAAAGTTTTGATCCACCTCTGGTGAAAAAGATAAATTCCCGCCGATTCAGTAGGAAGCGGGTTAAATTTGAACTGCAGCTACCTCATAGTTTACTATTTATTTTTCCAAAAATCATTTATAGTTACATAAGTACCTATTTAATCATAAATACATGGTTTGGTGGCGATACGTCGAGGTTTGGGCGGTGGCCGAGGCCCCCAACTCTAGAGCGTGTAAAGTCGCATGCCCGCCGCGTGGTCACCGCGTGACCATGGCGTTGCCATGTGTTCTGGGTATCCTAGGCATGTCTAGTGGGTTGGGCACTCCCCAGATGGGTGATAGGAAGAAAATTACAACAAAAGATTCTCACGAGGAGATCGATCGATGCTCAAACATGAATTAGCAGCCAAGTGTTTGATTAGCGGTACGGGAAATGTACATGGCTAATGGGCGTGAGTTTTGGCCGAGGATGATCAGTTACTAAGAAGACCGTCTTCACAAATATTCAGCCCAAAAGGAGGAGCCTAGGTGCTACTTGCTTTGCAAACTACCACACTGGACATAAATACGAATGTTGAAGCTCGGCTCAAAATAATAAATAGATTGAGCTGGCATTTGGTGGAGGATGGTTATTTGGGCATAGGAAAGCACTGTAGAAAAGGATACTATTTGGACATGCCAAAGTGGTACTTCCTTCACAAACTGTTGTTTTGAACAGAATAGGAAAATGAATATTTTTGAATTATTTTTGAACTAGACAAGGAAGGTTTTTACATATTTGACGAAGATATGACCCAAAGAATTTATGAGATTTTTTTGGGAATTCTGGGAATGACAGAAATATAGGTTGCTTCACAACCTAGGGCAAAAACTGCCACATGGACATGACACATAGGCAAAACTGATGAGGTGGCGCCTAGTCATAGCAACCCACCACAATTTACAAGGCTATGACCATCTATATTGGTCGTTAACAACTAGAAATAAGGCAGCGGACTAGCGCTGTTTGCTTTATGACCATTTCATGTAAGGAAATTACGACCTTTCTGACCAAAATGGTCGCAAAGGTTTAGGGTTTGGAGCCCCCCGAACAGCTTTTGACCAATTGGTCTGAAATGGTCATAGATCTATGACCATTTCTTCCAGGGTCACTGACAGAAGGTCACTAGTTGACATATTTCTTGTAGTGAAGGAGGAAGGTGTGAATCCTTGTCCCTTTATAAGGGCGTAAGAGGTGACGCGCCTCCCCACTTGCCTAGTAAAATCACTTATTCCTCAAGCGCTGTAATTGATGGTGCGGTTGGGTTACCCACGTCCGTATTGATAAGAATCCCGTAATAAGGGGGACACGATCTCTGCTATGACAAGACGTGTCAAGAAAACCGCCTCGCGATATGTGCGGTGCTGGTTGAGAAAAACAGTTCGAATAATGACCGGGCCATGACGTGATGTCATGCTGTCAAAACGTGTCAGCAAATTAGATTCGTGGAAATATTATTCTCTCTACGGTGGTATGTGGAACTTGTTTTGCAGAGCCGGACACTATCCTTGTGTTCAAAACCTTCTATGGAGTATTCGGAGGAGGAACCCGCCTTGCAATGCCGAAGACAAATCTGCGCGTCGGACTCATCGTCATTGAAGCTTGGTTCATGGGCTATTGAGGGAGTCCTGGATTAGGGGGTCTCCGGACAGCCGGAGTATATCCTTTGGCCGGGCTGTTGGACTATGAAGATACAAAATTGAAGACTTCGTCCCATGTCCGGATGGGACTTTCCTTGGCGTGGAAGGCAAGCTTGGCAATACGGATATGTAGATCTCCTCCCTTGTAACTGACTCTGTGTAACCCTAGCCCCCTCCGGTGTTTATATAAACCAGAGGGTTTAGTCCGTATGACAACAAACAATCATACCATAGGCTAGCTTCTAGGGTTTAGCCTCTACGATCTCGTGGTAGATCAACTCATGTAGTACTCATATCATCAATATCAATCAAGCAGGACGTAGGGTATTACCTCCATCAAGAGGGCCCGAACCTGGGTAAACATCTTGTCCCCTGCCTCCTGTTACCATCCACCTTAGACGCACAGTTCGGGACCCCCTACCCGAGATCTGCCGGTTTTGACACCGGCAGGGGCACTGCACACGTCTAAACAATCAACTTGTGTGTCTATGGGGTGCCCCTCCCTCGTATATAAAGGGGGGAGGAGGAGAGGGCCGGCCTAGGAGGAGGAGCGCCCAAGGGGGGGCAATCCTACTCCAAGTAGGTTTGCCCCCCCTTTCCTATTCCTACTAGGATAAGAAGGAAAGAGGAGGAGAGGAGAAAGAATGGGAGGCGCCCCCCAAACCCTAAACCAATTCGGTTTGGGCCTAGGGGGCGCGCCACACCACTTGCCTGCTGCCCTCTTTCTCCACTAGGGCCCATTAAGGTCCATTGACTCCCCATGGGGTTCCGGTAAACCCCCGGTACTCCGATAAATGCCCGAACTCATCCGGAACCATTCTGATGTCCAACATAGCCTTCCAATATATCGATCTTTATGTCTCGACCATTTCGAGACTCCTCGTCATGTCCATGAACCGATCTTCATCGAACGTTAAGCGTGTGGACCCTACGGGTTCGAGAACTATGTATACATGACCAAGACTCACTTCCGGTCAATAACCAATAGCGGAACTTGGATGTTCATATTGGTTCCAACATATTCCACGAAGATCTTTATCGGTCAAACCGCATAACAACATACGTTGTTCCCTTTCTCATCGGTATGTTACTTGCCCGAGATTCGATCGTCGGTATCTCAATACCTAGTTCAATCTCGTTACCGGCAAGTCTTTTACTCGTTCCGTAATGCAACATCCCGTAACTAACTCATTAGTCACATTGCTTGCAAGGCTTATTGAAGGAAATATGCCCTAGAGGCAATAATAAAGTTATTATTTATTTCCTTATTTCATGATAAATGTTTATTATTCATGCTAGAATTGTATTAACCGGAAACATAATACATGTGTGAATACATAGACAAACATAGTGTCACTAGTATGCCTCTACTTGACTAGCTCGTTGATCAAAGATGGTTAAGTTTCCTAACCATAGACATGAGTTGTCATTTGATTAACGGGATCACATCATTAGGAGATGATGTGATTGATTTGACCCATTTCGTTAGCTTATCACTTGATCGTTTAGTTTGTTGCTATTGCTTTCTTCATGACTTATACATGTACCTATGACTATGAGATTATGCAACTCCCGTTTACTGGAGGAACACTTTGTGTGGCACCAAACGTCACAACATAACTAGTTGATTATAAAGGTGCTCTACAGGTGTCTCTGAAGGTACTTGTTGGGTTGGCATATTTCGAGATTAGGATTTGTCACTCCGATTGTCGGAGAGGTATCTCTGGGCCCACTCGATAATGCACATCACTATAAGCCGTGCAAGCATTGCAACTAATGAGTTAGTTGCGGGATGATGTATTACAGAAGGAGTAAAGAGACTTGCCGGTAACGAGATTGAACTATGTATTGAGATACCGACGATCGAATCTCGGTCAAGTAACATACCGATGACAAAGGGAACAACGTATGTTGTTATGTGGTCTGACCGATAAAGATCTTTGTAGAATATGTAGGAGCCAATATGGGCATCCAGGTCTCGCTATTGGTTATTGACCAGAGAGGTGTATCGGTCATGTCTACATAGTTCTCGAACCCGTAGGGTCCGCACGCTTAATGTTCGTTGACGATATAGTATTATATGAGTTATGTATGTTGGTGACCGAATATTGTTCGGAGTCCCGGATGAGATCACGGACATGACGAGGAGCTCCGGAATGGTCCGGAGTTAAAGATTCATATATTGGATGATATGGTTTGGCCAAGGGGTCAGGCCCATGGGGCTATAAGTCGGTGCAAAAGGAGTTTTGCGGAGGCAAGGGGGCCAAACACCGGAGACCCTGGCGTCTGGCCCTGGGCCAGATGCCGAGGCCCATGGTGTCTGGGCCAGACACCAAGGATTGTGGCGTTTGGTCCTGGAGTCTGAGTGGGACTCTTGCCTTCCGGGCAAAACCGACTTTGAGGAGGCTTTTGCTCCAAGTTTCGACCCCAGGGCTCAACATATAAATAGAGGGGCAGGGCTAGCACCAAAGACACATCAAGAAACACCAAGCCATGTGCCGGCAACCCCGTCCCCTCTAGTTTATCCTCCGTCATAGTTTTCGTAGTGCTTAGGCGAAGCCCTGCGGAGATTGTTCTTCACCAACACCGTCACCACACCGTCGTGCTGCCGGAACTCATCTACTACTTTGCCCCTCTTGCTGGATCGAGAAGGCGAGGATGTCACCGAGCCGAACGTGTGGAGAAATCGGAGGTGCCATGCTTTCGGTACTTGGATCAGTCGGATCGTGAAGACGTACGACTACATCAACCGCGTTGATATAAAGCTTCCACGAATGGTCTACAAGGGTATGTAGACAACACTCTCCCCTCTCGTTGCTATGCATCACCATGATCTTGCGTGTGCGTAGGATTTTTTTTGAAATTACTACGTTCCCCAACAGTGGCATCCGAGCCAGGTTTTATGCGTAGATGTCATATGCATGAGTAGAACACAAGTGAGTTGTGGGCGATATAAGTCATACTGCTTACCAACATGTCATACTTTGGTTCGGCGGTATTGTTGGATGAAGCAGCGCGGACCGACATTATGCGTACGCTTACGCGAGACTGGTTCTACCAACGTGCTTTGCACACAGGTGGTTGGAGGGTGTCAGTTTCTCCAACTTTAGTTGAACCGAGTGTGGCTACGACCGGTCCTTGCGAAGGTTAAAACAACACCAACTTGATGAACTATCGTTGTGGTTTTGATGCGTAGGTAAGAACGATTCTTGCTAAGCCCAGTAGGAGCCACGTAAAACTTGCAACAACAAAGTAGAGGACGTCTAACTTGTTTTTGCAGGGCATGTTGTGATGTGATATGGTCAAGACATGATGCTAAATTTTATTGTATGAGATGATCATGTTTTGTAACCGACTTATCGGCAACTGGCAGGAGCCATATGGTTGTCGCTTTATTGTATGCAATGCAATCGCCCTGTAATGCTTTACTTTATCACTAAGCGGTAGCGATAATAGTAGAAGCATAATATTGGCGAGACGACAATGATGCTACGATGGAGATCAAGGTGTCGCGCCGGCGACGATGGTGATCATGACGGTGCTTCGGAGATGGAGATCACAAGCACGAGATGATGATGACCATATCATATCACTTGTATTGATTGCATGTGATTTTTATCTTTTATGCATCTTATCTTGCTTTGATTGACGGTAGCATTATAAGATGATCTCTCACTAAATTTCAAGATAAAAGTGTTCTCCCTGAGTATGCACCGTTTCCAAAGTTCGTCGTGCCCAGACACCACGTGATGATCGGGTGTGATAAGCTCTACGTCCATCTACAACGGGTGCAAGCCAGTTTTTCACACGCAGAATACTCAGGTTAAACTTGATGAGCCTAGCATATGCAGATATGGCCTCGGAACACTGAGACCGAAAGGTCGAGCGTGAATCATATAGTAGATATTATCAACATAGTGATGTTCACCATTGAAAGCTACTCCATTTCACGTGATGATCGGTTATGGTTTAGTTGATTTGGATCACGTGATCACTTAGATGATTAGAGGGATGTCTATCTAAGTGGGAGTTCTTAAGTAATATGATTAATGGAACTTTAATTTATCATGAACTTAGTCCTGGTAGTATTTGCATATCTATGTTGTAGATCAATTGCTCGCGTTTAGCTCCCCTATTTTATTTTTGATATGTTCCTAGTGAAAACTAAGTTGAAAGATGTTAGTAGCAATGATACGGATTGGATCCGTGATCTGAGGATTTCCTCATTGATGCACAGAAGAATTATGTCCTTGATGCACCGCTAGGTGACAGACCTATTGCAGGAGCAGATGTAGACGTTATGAACGTTTGGCCAGCTCAATATGATGACTACTTGATAGTTTAGTGCACCATGCTTAAACGTCTTAGAATCAGGACTTCAAAGACATTTTGAATGTCATGGACCATATGAGATGTTCCAGGAGTTGAAGTTAATATTTCAAGAAAATACCCGAGTTGAGAGATATGAAGTCTCCAACAAAGTTCTATAGCTAAAAGATGGAGGAGAATAGCTCAAGCAGTGAGCATGTGCTCAGATTGTCTGGGTACTACAATCGCTTGAATCAAGTGGGAGTTAATCTTCCAAATAAAATAGTGATTGACAGAATTCTCTAGTCACCATCACCAAGTTAGTAGAACTTCGTGATGAACTATAATATGCAAGGGATAACGGAAACGATTCGCAAGCTCTTCGTGATGCTGAAATCGATGAAGGTAGAAATCAAGAAAAACATCAAGTGTTGATGGTAAACAAAACCACTAGTTTCAAGTAAAGGGACAAAGGGAAGAAAGGGGAACTTCAATAAGAATGGCAAGCAAGTTGCTACTCAAGTGAAAAAACCCAAGTGTGGACCTAAGCCTGAAACTGAGTGCTTCTACTACAAAGGAACTGGTCACTGGAAGCGGAACTACCCAAGTAATTGGCAGATAAGAAGGATGGCAAAGTGAACATGGGTATATTTGATATACATGTTATTGATGTGCACTTTACTAGTGTTTATAGCAACCCCTCGGTATTTGATACTAGTTCAGTTGCTAAGAGTAGTAACTCGAAACGGGAGTTGCAGAATGAACAGAGACTAGTTAAGGGTGAAGTGACGATGTGTGTTGGAAGTGGTTCCAAGATTGATATGATCATCATCGCACACTCCCTATACTTTCGGGATTAGTGTTAAACCAAAATAAATGTTATTTGGTGTTTGCATTGAGCATGAATATGATTTGATCATGTTTATTGCAAAACAGTTATTCATTTAAGTTAGAGAATAATTGTTGTTCTATTTACATGAATAAAACCTTCTATGGTCATACACCCAATGAAAATGTTCATTGGATCTCGATCGTAGTGATACACATATTCATAATATTGAAGCCAAAAGATGCAAAGTTAATAATGATAGTGCAACTTATTTGTGGCACTGCCGTTTAGGTCATATTGGTGTAAAGTGCATGAAGAAACTCCATGCTGATGGGCTTTTGGAATCATTTGATTATGAATCAATTTATGCTTGCGAACCATGCCTTATGGGCAAGATGACTAAGACTCCGTTATCCGAAACAATGGAGCGAGCAACTGACTTATTGGAAATAGTACATACTGATGTATGCAGTCCGATGAGTGTTGAGGCTCGCGGCAGGTATCATTATTTTCTAACCTTCACAGATGATTTGAGCATATATGAGTATATCTACTCGATGAAACACAAGTCTGAAACATTTGAAAAGTTCAAAGAATTTCAGAGTGAAGTGGAGAATCATCGTAACAATAATAAAAGTTTCTACGATATGATCGCGGAAGTAAAATATTTGAGTTACGAGTTTGGCCTTCAGTTAAAACAATGTGAAACAGTTTCACTACTCACGCCACCTGGAACACCACAGCATAATGGTGTGTCTGAACGTCATAACCGTACTATTATTGGATATAGTGCAATCTATGATGTCTCTTAACAATTTACCACTATCGTTTCGGGGTTATGCATTAGAGACAGCTACATTCACGTTAAATAGGGCACCATCTAAATCCGTTGAGACGACATCGTATGAACTATGGTTTGGCAAGAAACCTAAGCTGTCGTTCTTCAAGTTTGAGGTTGCAATGCTTATGTGAAAAAGTTTCAACCTGATAAGCTCAAACCCAAATCGGAGAAGTGCGTCTTCATAGGATACCCAAAAAGAAAATGTTGGGTACACCTTCTATCACAGATCGGAAGGCAAGATATTCATTACTGAGAATGGATCCTTTCTAGAGAAGGAGTTTCTCTCGAAAGAAGGGAGTGGGAGGAAAGTAGAACTTGATAAGGTAACTATACCTGCTCCCTTATTGGAAAGTAGTTCATCACAGAAATCTGTTCCTGTGACTACTACACCAATTAGCGAGGAAGCTAATGATGATGATCATGTAACTTCAGATCAAGTTACTACCGAACCTCGTAGGTAAACCTGAGTGAGATCCGCACCAGAGTGGTACGGTAATCCTATTCTGGAGGTCATGTTACTTGACCATGACGAACCTACGAACTATGAGGAAGCGATGATGAGCCTAGATTACGCGAAATGGCTTGAAGCCATGAAATCTGAGATGAGATCCATGTATAAGAACAAAGTATGGACTTTAATGGACTTGCCCAAAGATCGGCGAGCCATTGAGATTAAATGGATCTTCAAGAGGAAGATGGACACTGATAGTAGTGTTACTATCTACAAAGCTAGAATTGTCGCAAAAGGTTTTTGACAAGTTCAATGTGTTGACTACGATGAGAGTTTCTCACTCGTATCTATGCTTAAGTCTGTTCGAATCATGTTAGCAATTGCCACATTTTATGAAATCTGGCAAATGGATAAACAAAACTACATTCCTTAATGGATTTATTAAAGAAGAGTTGTATATTATGCCAGAAGAAAGTTTTGTCAATCTTAAAGGTGCTAACAAATTATGCAAGCTCCAGCGATCCATCTATGGACTGGTGCAAGAATCTCGAAGTTGGAATATACGCTTTGATAAGCTGGTCAAAGCATATAGTTTTATACAGACTTGTGGTGAAGCCTGTATTTACAAGAAAGTGAGTGAGAGCACTACAGCATTTCTGATAAGTATATGTGAATGACATATTGTTGATCGGAGATAATGTAGAATTATTCTGCAAAGCATAAAGGAATGTTTGAAAGGAGTTTTTCAAAGAAAGACCTCGGTGAAACTACTTACATATTGAGCATCAAGATCTATAGAGATAGATCAAGACGTTTGATAAGTTTTTCAATGAGTACATACCTTGACAAGATTTTGAAGTAGTTCAAAATGGAACAGTCAAAGAAGGAGTTCCTGCCTGTGTTACAAGGTGTGAAGTTGAGTAAAGACTCAAAACCCGACCACAGGAGAAGATAGAGAGAGAATGAAAGTCATTCCCTATGCCTCAGCCATAGGTTCTATAAAGTATGCCATGCTATGTACCAGACCTATTGTATACCCTGGCCTGAGTTTGGCACGAGAGTACAATTGTGATCTAGGAGTAGATCACTAGACATTGGTCAAAATTATCCTTAGTGGAGTAAGGATATGTTTCTCGATTATGGAGGTGACAAAAGGTTCGTCGTAAAGGGTTACGTTGATGCAAGTTTTGACAACTGATCCAGATGACTCAAGTCTCAATCTGGATACATATTGAAAGTGGGAGCAATTAGCTAGAGTAGCTCCGTGCAGAGCATTGTTGACATAGAAATTTGCAAAATACATACGGATCTGAATGTTGCAGACCCGTTGACTAAACTTCTCTCACAAGAAAAACATGATCACACATTAGTACTCTTTGGGTGTTAATCACATAGCGATGTGAACTAGATTATTGACTCTAGTAAACCCTTTGGGTGTTGGTCACATGACGATGTGAACTATGGGTGTTAATCACATGGTGATGTGAACTATTAATGTTAAATCACTTGGCGATGTGATCTAGATTATTGACTCTAGTGCAAGTGGGAGACTAAAGGAAATATGCCCTAGAGGCAATAATAAAGTTAGTATTTATTTCCTTATTTCATGATAAATGCTTATTATTCATGCTAGAATTGTATTAACCGGAAACATAATACATGAGTGAATACATAGACAAATAGAGTGTCACTAGTATACCTCTACTTGACTAGCTCGTTGATCAAAGATGGTTAAGTTTCCTAACCATAGACATGAGTTGTCATTTGATTAATGGGATCACATCATTAGGAGAATGATGTGATTGACTTGACCCATTCCGTTAAATTAGCACTTGATTGTTTAGTTTGTTGCTATTGCTTTCTTCATGACTTATACATGTTCCTATGACTATGAGATTATGCAACTCCCGTTTATCGGAGGAACACTTTGTGTGCCACCAAACGTCACAACGTAACTGGGTGATTATAAAGGTGCTCTACAGGTGTCTCCGAAGGTACTTGTTGGGTTGGCGTATTTCGAGATTAGGATTTGTCACTCCGATTGTCGGAGAGGTATCCTTGGGCCCACTCGGTAATGCACATCACTATAAGCCTTGCAAGCATTGCAACTAATGAGTTAGTTGTGGGATGATGTATTACAGAACGAGAAAAGAGACTTGCCGGTAACGAGATTGAACTAGGTATTGAGATACCGACGATCTATTCTCGGGCAAGTAACATACCGATGACAGAGGGAATAACGTATGTTGTTATGCGGTCTGACTGATAAAGATCTTCGTAGAATATGTAGGAGCCAATATGGGCATCTAGGTCCCGCTATTGGTTATTGACTAGAGAGGTGTCTCTGTCATGTCTATATAGTTCTCGAACCCGTAGGGTCCGCACGCTTAACATTCGTTGACGATATAGTATTATATGAGTTATGTATGTTGGTGACCGAATATTGTTCGGAGTCCCGGATGAGATCACAGACATGACGAGGAGCTCCGGAATGGTCCGGAGGTAAATATTCATATATTGGATGATATGGTTTGGCCAAGGGGTCAGGCCCATGGGGCTATAAGTCGGTGCAAAAGGAGTTTTGCGGAGGCAAGGGGGCCAAACGCCAACCCTGGCATCTGGCCCTGGGCCAGATGCCGAGGCCCATGGTGTCTGGGCCAGACGCCAAGGATTGTGGCGTTTGGTCCTGGCGTCCGAGTGGGACTCTTGCCTTTCGGGCAAAACCGACTTTGAGGAGGCTTTTGCTCCAAGTTTCGACCCCAGGGCTCAACATATAAATAGAGGGGCAGGGCTAGCACCAAAGACACATCAAGAAACACCAAGCCCTGTGCCGGCAACCCCGTCCCCTCTAGTTTATCCTCCGTCATAGTTTTCGTAGTGCTTAGGCGAAGCCCTGCGGAGATTGTTCTTCACCAACACCGTCACCATACCGTCGTGCTGCCGGAACTCATCTACTACTTCGCCCCTCTTGCTGGATCGAGAAGGCGAGGACGTCACTGAGCCGAACGTGTGCAGAACTCGGAGGTGTCGTGCTTTCGGTACATGGATCGGTCGGATCGTGAAGACGTACGACTACATCAACCGCGTTGATATAACGCTTCCACGAACGGTCTACAAGGGTATGTAGACAACACTCTCCCCTCTCGTTGTTATGCATCACCATGATCCTACGTGTGCGTAGGAATTTTTTTGAAATTACTACGTTCCCCAACACTTATAGTGATGTGCATTACCGAGAGGGCGAGTGAAAAATCCTAATCTCGATCTATGCCAATTCAACAAACACCATCGGAGACACCTGTAGAGCATCTTTATAATCACCCAGTTACGTTGTGACGTTTGATAGCACACAAGGTGTTCCTCCGGTATTCGGGAGTTGCATAATCTCATAGTCTGAGGAACACGTATAAGTCATGAAGAAAGCAATAGCAATAAACTAAACGATCATAGTGCTAAGCTAACGGATGGGTCTTGTCCATCACATCATTCTCTAATGATGTGATCCCGTTCATCGAATGACAACACATGTCTATGGCTAGGAAACTTAACCATCTTTGATTAACGAGCTAGTCAACTAGAGGCATACTAGGGACACTTTGTTTGTCTATGTATTCACACGTGTACTAAGTTTCTAGTTAATACAATTCTAGCATGAATAATAAACATTTATCATGATATAAGGAAATATAAATAACAACTTTATTCTTGCCTCTAAGGCATATTTCCTTCAACTTCAACTCGGTAATACCGATTTCAGTAATAAGCAAACAGAGATTTGGTCAGGCAAACTCAGTGGGACAGATCGCTCATTTCGGTGAGACCAAAATGTTACAAAAAGGAAATAGAGAGTTTGCATTACGTACTCGGTGGGACCGATTGCTCATCTCGGTTGGACCAAAACATTACGAAGGGAAACAGAGAGTTTGTAATGCCATCTCGGTGAGACCGAGATCTCTATCGGTGAGACCGAACTGATTAGGGTTTCTGGCTATGGCTATGTCAGATGAACTTGGTGGCGCCGGATAGATCAAATCAGTGGGGCTGAGTTTGACTTTAGGTTTAGGACATATGTGGATATGAGAAAGTGGTTGACGGCTTTTGAAGCAAATCACTAAGCATTTTGAGCAAGCAAGCCATTAAGCAACACCTCAACCCCTTTTAATAGTATTGGCTTTTCCTGTGGACTCAATGTGATCTTGGATCACTTAAATAAAAATGTAGAGTCTTGAGCTTTTGCCAATATGTGTCCTTAGCATTTTGAGGGGTCCACATCTCTAGTCCATGCCATGCTAATCATTGAACTTTCTGAAATGATAATCTTGAAAGAGTATTAGTTCAATGA
This sequence comes from Triticum aestivum, assembly GCF_018294505.1. Taxonomy (NCBI): domain Eukaryota; kingdom Viridiplantae; phylum Streptophyta; class Magnoliopsida; order Poales; family Poaceae; genus Triticum; species Triticum aestivum. The sequence goes on along the minus strand of NC_057806.1, from coordinate 677,629,275 downwards.
GCTATATGCTGTTATGAATTGTCAAAACCACCCAGGGATTAGTTGCACTTTCAATTGTGGGGAAGTTGGGAAGATGGGCAGACGACAGAGTTAGGGATCGAGTGATGTAGGGGTGGCGGCTGTAGAAGATCGGACCTCTCATCTCCCCTATTCTCCTGTCGCCGCCACATCTCCTGTCATCCATGTCAGGGCGTCACCCTCACTGTCCACCGGTGACCTCCCAGTCCTCCTTGCCGGGTGGTGGCCGAGATAGCAGCGGGCGGTGCTTGTCTGATTCAGATTATACAACCCAGAATATAGGGCGTCGGCTACATGTTAGTTCATCTTCCCCAGCTTATTTAGGGGCAGTTTGGTTGCTGTCCTGGGCAGCCTGCCTGAAAAATTTGGAGCCTGGTGAGCGCCTGGGAAGCAATCGATTTGTGCCTGGTCAGGCAAGCATTGTTTGACTGGTGACCACGCCTGGTGGTGAATTCTGGATGTCACATTAGCCTATTACTACTTTTTTTTCTCACATGCATGATTAGTATTGCCAGGCCGCACCCAGGCATCCTTTCTCGGTTGCCTGGGCCAGGCTAGTGACGTTCTCCAGTTTTCCAAGACAGGCTAATGATGTTTTTTGATTCCCAGGCCAGGCTAGCTTCGAGTAATCCAGGCACCAACCAAACAATGTTCACGCAGATCTCAGGCATCTTTCAGGCCAGGTAGTTTCCCTCGAGATCTCGACTAGATTGACGGACGTTCAGACCTACGCACAGCCAGCTGGCTCTCGGAGCCTCGGATCGAATTATCTCTCGCCTCGTCGGAGCTCCCCCCCCCTCCGAGCCCTCCTGTTCTGCTACATCTACACAATCGATTTCAGGTCTGGCCAACTAGGCCTGTAATCTCTTGTACCATCTTTTTTCCCCAGTTCATTTTTTACGAGCCAAAATCAATGAATTTGTGATGCTAAATTTTATTACTTTTTTTGCGGGGTTAAATTTTATTACTTTATTAGTAAATTTTATTACATTGTTATTCGTTAACAGAAAATAAATTTTATTACTTTATTAGTAAATTTTATTTGTTAACAATACCAACATCAGTGAATCACCTACAAAATCAGTAGGGCTCGGAAATGCAATGTTCTACCACCTCGTGCACTTCGTGATAATTTTCTTTTCTTCCAATTCACATGAACAATTGGCTTAGTACATGTCGGATATCTTGATTTTAAATACTCTATTTTATGTTTACAATTCCAGGTACTTCTATTATTGTTGGTGAAAAAACAATGGCCTCAAATAAAGCAAGTCTTCATTTATATGGTACCAAGTTTTGCAATGATGCACTTTGTTAACTATTTCTTTTATCGTATTTCCTATAATGGTAAAAATGAATTTATATTTCATTTTTAATGTAAATTTGTGGTGTATTTCTAACTTGCGTTGTTATCTGTGGTATTTAATGTCATTTATAGTCACTTAGCTTTAGCCCCAGGCTTTGAGAAATCCTGGCTCCGCCTCTGGCTCTAAATCCGGATAACAAAATAGGGAGTTGAATTCTTATTCAAATAGATTGTCTCTATAAGATTTTGGGGTTGTTTTAGTTTTTTTGGTTATATATTGCCATCCTGGAGGGTTGCTTGTTGGACTTTTCTATCTTTTCTCAAACAAAATATTGTTTGTAGTCTGTATGTTGTCCAACTTAGAGCAACTCTAGCAGACCCCGCAAAACGCCCTGACCCGCAAAATAACCGCCAAATTGCGGGTCGGAGCCAAAAAATCTGCACGAGCAGACCCCGCATCCCGCCCTGGCCCACAATTTTTTTTGTGGGGCGCGGCAAATCTTCTCCTCCAACCTCTATCTTCACATGCTGGGAGGCCGACCCGAGCTCAACCCCTATCCCGCTCGAGATTTGGCGGGAGGGACATTTTCGCGCGGCCCTTCCCGCTCCCCGCACCCTCCGCCATCATTGCCCCCACTCCGGAAGCTCCGGCTGCTCTTCCCTGGTCGTCCATCGCCGCCATGGACGACCCCCTGCTGTTCCCCGTCACCGTCGAGGTCGACCACGCCCCTTCCACTCAGGCGGATCTCGTCGTCGGCCAAGTTGGCCCCGCCGCCGTCGCCCAAGCTCAAGTCGCGCCTGCCGGCAAGCGGCAGGGCAACGTTGTCGTGTAGGGCGGGAATCCGGCCGCCCCCACCGCGATGGCCCGCGCCCCAGGCGCCAACGCGGCAGCGCGATCCCGGCTGGCAGCGGAGAAGGTCGGCAAGGTCGCGGGCGTAAAGCGGAGAAAGGTTCCGGCTTCAAAGAAGCCACCTTCTTCAACCTCTCGCTCCATCTCGCCGCAAGGAGGTGCTCCGGCGATGCCGTTCAACAGTGCCGCTCCCCCCGCGAGCAAGGTGTTCAACGAAATGTCTAGAAGGTATGTGCCTTCGGTCTTGGCGATCCCCTTTCATTTTTCGCCATTATTCTCGATAGCGCGTGACTTGTTATCGTTCGCTATAGCGGTGGTTCGAACAATGGAACAACCGAGTTCATGAACTTGTTGGACAGGAACGCGGTTGACATTGATCAAGCCCCTTTCGAACCTTTCGAGTACAATGAAACGGAGGCCGGCGTGGATGATCATAGTTGTGCGGACGAATTGGAGGAGATCAAAGTGGAAGCGTTTGAGCAATTGTAAGCAAAAACTGGAAAAGCATAATGATAACCCACAAGTATAGGGGATCGCAACAGTTTTTGATAAGTAAGAGTGTCGAACCCAACGAGGAGCTAAAGGTAGAACAAATATTCCCTCAAGTTCTGTCGACCACCGACAACTCTACGCACGCTTGACGTTCGCTTTACCTAGAATAAGTATGAAACTAGAAGTACTTTGTAGGTGTTGTTGGATAGGTTTGCAAGATAATGAAGATTATGTAAATAAAAAGTAGGGGCTGGTTAGATTAAGAAACAATAAAGTAAATATAGCGAGTGTGGAAAAGTGGTGGTAGGAGTTACAAAATTGCCCCTAAGCAATTGACTACTTTACTAGACTGATAGCAAGTATTATGTGGGAGAGGCCACTGCTAGCATGTCATCCCTGACTTGGAATTCTATGCACTTATGATTGGACCTATTAGAAAGCATCCGCAAATACTAATGTTCATTAAGGTAAAACCCAACCATAGCATTAAGGTATATTGGTCCCGCTTCAATCCCGTATGCATCAATTTCTATGTTAGGTTGAAGCTTTTGTCACTCTTGCCCTCCAATACATAGTCCTATCAACATACAACTAACCCTAGGCACGCGCGCAATCATATGATGGGCACCAAAGGACAACAACCTAACCACAAGCAAATTAAATCAATCATAGCAATTCATCAACCACCGATAGGACAACGAAAATCTACTCAGACATCATAGGATGTCAACACATCATTGGATAATAATATGAAGCATAAAGCACCATGTTCAAGTAGAGGGTACAGCGGGTTGCGGGAGAGTGGACCACTGTAGATAGAGGGGGGAAGGTGATGGAGATGTTGGTGAAGATGGCGGAGGTGTTGGTGTAGATCGTGGTAATGATGATGGCCCCTGGTGGCACTCCGGTGCCACCGGAAGCGAGGGGGAGAAAGCCCCCCTCCTTCTTCTTCTTCCTTGACCTTCTCCCTAGATGGGAGAAGGGTTTCCCCTCTGGTCCATGGCCTCCATGGCATGGGAGGGGCAAGAGCCCCTCCGAGATTGGATCTGTCTCTCTGTCTTTCTCTGTTTCTGCGTTCTCAGATTCTTCCCTTTCACCGTTTCTTATATTCCCGGAGATCCATAACTCCGATTGGGCTGAAATTTTAACACGATCTCTATCCGGATATTAGCTTTCTTGCGGCGAAAGAAGGGCATCAACCGCCTTACAGGTGGCCCACGAGGGTCAGGGGCGCGCCCAGGGGGGGCAGTCGCACACCCTGCCTCGTGGCCACCTCGGGCACCGTCTCGCGTGGATTTTTCTTCCCAAAAATCATATATATTCCAAAAAAATCTCTATCAGTTTTTTATCCCGTTTGGACTCCGTTTGATATGGATATTCTGCGAAACAAAAAACATGGAACAAACAAGAACTGACACTGGGCACTGGATCAATATGTTAGTCCCAAAAATAGTATAAAAAGTTGCCAAACGTATATGAAAGTTGTAGAATGTTGGCATGGAACAATCAAAAATTATAGATACGACGGAGACGTATCACATAAGATCGAAGAACCACACGATCTTGGAAGATCAAGCTTTGATTCAAGCATGGAGTGCAGTGTCTCTTGATGCATGCACGGGTACCTCTCAAACTTCCAAGAGATATTGGCAAAGGATCGAAGATTAATACTTCTGCATTATGGCAAAGTATCCCAATAGGACTCCACGCACATTTTAGTTGCTTCAAGGGCGTTGGGAGAACATCAAGCCTATGTGCAGCCGTTGGGCAGCTTGCTTGGAGCAAGTACGCAATGCACCTCCGAGTGGCACCGTGGAGTCCGACTATGTGAATTTGTTTTGCCTTTGTTCAAATTGTGCATCATCATATTGCATCATGAGAAGTTATTGGATCACTTTGTTCACATTGTGTAGGAAAAGATTGCTCAACATAGATACAAGGACATGGAAGCTTCGGAAGGCAAAATTTTCTAACTAGAGCATTGTTGGGAGTTGCTCCAAAATTGCGAGAAGTGGAAGTTGATCGACAAAAATCCCCACCAAAGAGAGGCTCACTTACAAACATGGATGAAGATGAGGATGATGATGGCCCAAGAAATTTGCACAAGCCCGATGGTGACAAGAAGACCAAGGAGAAGATGAAGAGAGAGCAAGAAGCATCAAGCTTGAGGGAGAAGATTGATGCCATGTTGCAATCCAACGAGTCAATGTTGTTGAAATTGTTGGAGATCAAGAAAGAGTTGGCCGAGAAGAAGGCGAAGGAGAAGCAAGAAAAGTGGCAGTTGCTCAAGGAACAAGGACTGTGCAAAGCTGCCATCGAGGAGAGAAGAGCACGAGCCACCGAAAACAAATCGATGTCCATGTTGATCGCCCAAGAGAACAAGATCATGTCAATGAACTGCAATGACATGGACGACCTCACCAAAACATGGCATGATATGGCAAGGAGGGAAATCTTGAAGAGAATAATGGTGGCGTCGGCCGGTTCGTGCTACAGTTCCGGTGATGTTTTCTTCGCTCCATATGGTGGCAATGTGGATGATAACGGTGCGGGAGTTGGAACAAGCGCCGGAGGTGGATTCGGTGGCGCCGATGAACTCCAAGGTGGACTCGATGGCACGGAGTGAAGATCGATCAAGATGATGCCAGACATGGGCGCAAACCTTTTGCAGGGCCCTCTTTTGCGTTAGCCGTAATGAACTTGGCTTCTATTTACGCGTAAAACTGTTTGTGTCATTTGAATTTGAACTTGTTTGTGAAATTCTATGTTAAATGCGAGATTTGCAGTTTATCTGTTTGCGGGTCGTCACGGTGGTGTCCGAGCAGAACCCGCATAGCCGACCCGTAAAAAAGCATATTCCGCGAATATACTTTTTACGGATCCGTTTGCGGGGTCTGCATCTGTGCCAGCCTGCGCCGGCCCACAAAAACTATTTTGCGCTAACTGCAAACGCGTTTTGCGGGCCGGCGTTTTGCCGGGTCTGCTAGAGTTGCTCTTATGGTTTCTTCTAAATGTTTACTAAATGTAACACCCACGATGCGGCTATATCTCCCACGTGTCGGAGCACGACTTAGAGGCATAACCGCATAGTAGGCATGTCGCAAGAGGGGTAATCTTTACACATCCCATGTACTGAATAAGAAAGGGATAAAGAGTTGGCTTACAATCTCCACTTCACACAATACATAAATATAGCATTACATCATCCATAATACAATCAAGGTCCGACTACGGAACCAAAATAAAAGAAGACAACCTCTAATGCTAGATCCCCAATCGCCCCGATTGGGCTCCACTACTGATCAACTGGAAACAAAACAACACAATGATCACGATCTTCGTCAAGCTCCCACTTGAGCTCAGCGGCGTCATCCGCACTGGTATCATCGGCACCTGCATCTGGTTTTGGAAGTAATCTGTGAGTCACGGGGACTCAGCAATCTCACACCCTCACGATCAAGACTATTTAAGATTAAGGGGTAGGAAAAGGGGTAATGAGGTGGAGCTGCAGCAAGCACTAACATATATGGTGGCTAACTTATGCAAATGAGAGCGAGAAGAGAAGCAAAGCAGAGTCGTGAACTAGAAGTGATCAAGAAGTGATCCTGAAGCTGCCTACAATAAAGCATAACACGAGACCGTGTTCTCTTCCTGGACTCCACCGAAAAGAGACCATCACGGCTACACACGCTGTTGATTCATTTTAATTAAGTTAAGTGTCAGGTTTTCTACAACCGGATATTAACAAATTCCCATCTGCCCATAACCGTGGGCACGGCTTTTGAAAGTTCAAAACCCTGCAGGGGTGTCCCAACTTAGCCCATCACAAGCTCTCACGGTCAACCAAGGATATTCCGTCTCCCAGGATGACCCGATCAGACTCGGGATCCCGGTTACAAGACATTTCGACAATGGTAAAACAAGACCAGCAAAGTTGCCCGATGTGCCGACAAATCCCGATAGGAGCTGCACATATCTCGTTCTCAGGGCACACCGGATGAACACTACGTACAACTAAAACCAACCCTCAAGTTTCCCCGAGGTGGCGCTGCAAGTGGCTCTGTTTTGGACCAACACTCAGAGGAGCATTGGCCTGGGGGTTTAAAATAAAGATGACCCTTGAGTCTGCAGAACCCAAGGGAAAAAGGCTTAGGTGGCAAATGGTAAAACCAAGGTTGGGCCTTGCTGGAGGAATTTTATTCAAGGCGAACTGTCAAGGGGTTCCCATTATAACCCAACCACGTAAGGAACGCAAAATCAAGGAACATAACACCGGTATGACGAAAACTAGGGCGGCAAGAGTGGAACAAAACACCAGGCATAAGGCCGAGCCTTCCACCCTTTACCAAGTATATAGATGCATTAAAGTAAACAAGATATAATAATGATATCCCAACAATATCCATGTTCCAACATGGAACAAACTCCATCTTCACCTGCAACTAGTAACGCTATAAGAGGGGCTGAGCAAAGCGGTAACATAGCCAAACAATGGTTTGCTAGGAAAGGTGGTTTAGAGGCTGACATGGCAATAATGGGAGGCATGATATAGCAAGTTGTAGGTGTCGCAGCATAGCAATAGAGCGAGCAACTAGCAAGCAAAGATAGAAGTGATTTCGAGGGTATGGTCATCTTGGCTGCAAAGTTCTCCAAGTTGACGTAAGCTTCAACCTCATAAGCGTACTCAACGGGTTCCTCGATCACGTACTCGTCCCCCGGCTCTACCCAAAGCAAGAACACAAGCAAAGGAAACAACAATCAACCACGGTGCAATGCGCAAGCAACATGATGCAAAACATGGCATGATATGCGGGATGTGATAAGCAATGCATATGCGTGCTCCGGAAGGAAAAGATAGATCAAGGCATCAACTTGGCAAACCAAGTGTGCTGCTGGAAAGATGAGATGATTTTGGTCAAAATCGATATAAAGATCACCGGAATCGGATGCATGGTTTGCAAATGGCAAGCAAATCAATAATGGCACAATTCTGCGATGAACAACACGATGCCATCTAGAATGCAACAAGAAACTAAGCTACTGCACTCCAACATAGCAACAAAGCACATGGCAGTGATCTACTCAAGATTCTTGACAAAAGATGAACACTGAGCTACGGTTAAATCACACCATAGCAGGTTCAAACAAGCATGGCAAAAGTGCAAAAGATATCAGCATCACAGACTTAGTGAAAATAACATGTCAGGATTTAACATCAGGAAGCAATGTTTAGAGCAATATAACAACATGCTACAGGAACAGAACATAACAAGCAAAGGCATGGCATGAATCTACTCAAAGCATATAACAAAAGTCCCTTACCGACCATAAGCCAAAAGGGCACAGAAAATATGATGGCGCCCATGTAAACATAGCAAGTTTCGTTAACAGATTGAGACTTAGCAGAAAACTGGACATGGCATAAACAGAGTTATGAAGGCATGTTTGCGAGCTCGATTCACTCAACACAAGGCATTGCATGACAGGCTAAGAATACTACCAGCAAGAAGACATGTTCATGAAGCTAACCACGGCAAGAACAATCTCATAGCATGCATGGATCAACTACAACAACCTTGGCAAAATTGATTAACATGTAAATAATCTGCCAGGAACATTTTATAGCAAAAGTAGAGAAAGATTGAGTCATGCTAGGGCCCTCCATAAATGCAAAAGGTGGCATGGATGGATAGCGCACAACCATATGTTCAAATCATCCTTACTGAACATACTCAAAAGAAGCATGGATCTCTCTGTAGCAACATGAATACATGGCATAAAAATAACATCAGGAAAATGACTTCGTGAAATTCTAAGTCCGTGAAATCAGCAATATCACGAGAGCTACTTTGCATGCATGTGCTAGTAACCAAAAATATCACAAAAATACATGGCATACACCCCTATAAAGATGGCATGGCATAGCCCAAAACACATGTAGAGCTCATGCCCATATGTAGCACACAACAAATGTAGCAAAAATGACAAATGCTCATACTCTGCGAAGAAACGGGAACTAACATTTTATAGCACTCTTCCAACAGTCATTTGGGCATCAAGATAGAATCAAACAAGCATGTCACAATGGAACAAAATGAAGAGCACATCATGATGAACATTTTGATATATCATGCGCATGAAACAGAGCTACGATGATGAAGTTATGATGCGATGAACATGGCCTGAAAACATCATAGATCTGGGGACTTAGAGAAAATCAGCCTCCGGAAAAGTCAACTTGGGACGGAGGTATCCGGGACACGGGGATGCCGTTTGCTTCGTCTCTCGGTGGATCTGATGCATCTTCGTCTTCGGCGAGGCGTGGTTCTCCGGCGAGGCGTGGTGGGTGCTCTGGCGAATCCTTGGAAGAGAGAGAGAGAGATCCGGTGAGAGAGAGAGAGAGAGGAAACAGGAGGAAGAAGGGGAGAGGCAAAGGCCTTGTGAGGGAGTCCTGGATTAGGGGGTGTTCGGATAGCCGAACTATACCTTCAAGCCGGACTCCTGGACTATGAAGATACAAGATTGAAGACTCCGTCCCGTGTCCGGAAGGGACTTTCCTTGGCGTGGAAGGCAAGCTTGGCGATACGGATGTTCAGATCTCCTACCATTGTAACCGACTCTATGTAACCCTAACCCTATCCGGTGTCTATATAAACCGAAGGGTTTTAGTCCGTTGGACAACATACACATAAACAATCATGCCATAGGCTAGCTTCTAGGGTTTAACCTCTCTGATCTCGTGGTAGATCAACTCTTGTAATACCCATACCATCAATATTAATCAAGCGGGACGTAGGGTTTTACCTCCATTGAGAGGGCCCGAACCTGGGTAAAACTTCATGTCCCCTGCCTCCTGTTACCATCCGGCCTAGATGCATAGTTCGGAACCCCCTACCCGAGATCCGCCAGTTTTGACACCGACATTGGTGCTTTCATTGAGAGTTCCTCTGTGTCGTCGCCGTCAGGCCCGATGGCTCCTACGATCATCAATGGCGATGCGGTCCAGGGTGAGACCTTCCTCCCCGGACAGATCTTTGTCTTTGGCGGCTTTGCACTGCGGGCCGATTCACTTGGCCATCTAGAGCAGATCAAAAGCTACGCCCCTGGATGTCAGGTCAGATTCGGAAGTTTAAACTACACGGCCGACATTCACGGGGACTTGATCTTCGACGGTTTCGAACCACTACCGAGCGCGCTGCACTGTCACGACGAGCATGATCTAGCTCTGCCACCGAACAGTGCCCTGGAGGCCGCACCTGCATCGGCTCCGGCCCCTGGTTCGGAGCCGACCACGCTGATCGAGGATGGGCGGTTGGACGCCGCCTCGGGGGCTGTGATCCCAACGGAGGTTGAGCCGAACACCAGCCCCGTACTCTGCAAGACTCGTGACTCCATGGAGCCGGATTCTTCTCCGGACTCTGAACCCTCCGCGCCCCTGCCGAGCGAATCCGATTGGGCGCCGATCATGGAGTTCACGACCGCGGACGTCTTTCAGCACTCGCCTTTCGGTGATATCCTGAAGTCACTAAAATCTCTCTCTTTATCAGGAGAACCCTGGCCGGACTACGGTCAGCAAGGTTGGGATTCGGACGATGAAGAAATTCAAAACCCACCCACCACCCACTTGGTAGCCACTGTCGACGATTTAACCGACATGCTCGACTTCAACTCCGACGACATCGACGGTATGGATGCCGATGAAGGAGACGATGAAGAATCAGCGCCTATCGAGCCCTGGAACGCCACCTTGTCATATGACGTATACATGGTGGACGCACCCAAAGATGACGGCGAGGAACGGAAGGACGCACCAAAGGATTGTTCCCTCAAAAAGCAGTCAAAGCGGCGACGCAAGCGCCGCCCCAAATGCCGCCTCGACAGAAATAGCGATCACACTGATGCAGCGCTGGAGCAGGGTGAACCGCTGCCATACAACGGCAATCCGGATAATTAAACCGAACAAACAAACCCTATCAATGATAATGGTCCGGACGACACAACGCCGGACAAGCACTCAGAGCAGCAGAATGCCCGTAAAAGGCTCGTCGCCACCGCAAGGAGCCTCAAAAAGCAGAAGCGGAGGCTCAAGGCCGCACAAAACACGCTCTAATTCAGATGGAGCAAAATACTCAAAACTGCAGCAAGGTATGGTGACAATCGCCCCTCCAAGAGCTACCCAAAGTGTAAGCTACTACCCGAATTCGATGAGGAGGCCTCAGACCCCCCACAACCAAATATCAAAGCAGCCACCTGGTCGGATAGACGACCCCTCTACCATCACAGAACGGTGTTCAACGCCGCTCAAAATACAACACGGGACCCATGCGAGGGCTCGCACCCAAAGGACGGTGCAACAAGATCCATCTATGGACCATGCAAGCGCGCCCCAGCATACAATGCAACACAACAAGCATCCGAACAACGCGGCACACCCAGCTACAGGGGTGCCGCACACCCCCTATGTTTCACCGATGAGGTGCTGGACCACGAATTCCCAGAGGGATTCAAGCCCGTAAACATAGAGGCATACGACGGAACAACAGACCCTGGGGTCTGGATTGAGGACTATATCCTTCATATACATATGGCTCGAGGGGATGATCTCCATGCCATCAAGTACTTACCTCTCAAACTCAAAGGGCCAGCTCGTCACTGGCTCAAAGGCCTCCCCGAAAGCTCCACTGGAAGTTGGGAAGAGCTCGAAGACGCCTTTCGGGCAAACTTTCAAGGGACTTATGTCCGACCTCCGGATGCGGACGACTTGAGTCACATAACTCAACTGCCCGGAGAGTCAGCCCGAAAGCTTTGGAATAGGTTTATTACTAAAAAGAACCAGATTGTCGATTGTCCGGACGCCGAAGCCTTAGCGGCTTTCAAGCACAGCGTCCGCGATGAATGGCTCGCCAGACACCTCGGCCAAAATAAGCCGAGAACGATGGCCACATTAACAAACCTCATGACACGCTTCTGCGCGGGTGAGGACAGCTGGCTAGCCAGATGCAGCACCAGCGACCCCAGTACATCTGAAGTTAGAGATGGAAACGGGAAATCACGGTGCAATAGCAATAACAAACGCCGGAATAAAGAAGACAGCACGAAGGGCATGGAAGTAAATGCCGGATTCGAAGTCCCTTGGCCAAACCAAAAGCCGCCCTCCAAAGGCACTAGAGATGAACTGTCCAGCCTCAATAAAATTCTGTACCAAGTATGTCAGATCCATAGTACCCCTAGCAAACCTGCTAATCATACCCACAGAGAATGTTGGGTCTTCAAGCAGTCCGGCAAGCTTAACGCCATACACAAAGGGGAAGATACACCAAGTGAAGACGAGGACGAGCCTCCCAATCAAGACAAGGGGGAACAAAAGAAATTTCCACCCGAGGTCAAAACAGTAAACGTGTTACACGTGATCAAGAGAAAAAAACAATGCAGCACTCCCTGAAAAATATACCCAAGTGCCCATCACCGCGAAGTCCCACCACTGGTCGCCTCAACCGATCACCTTTGACCATCGTGATTACGCATCAAGTATCTGGCACGCAGGATGGGCTGCGCTGGTATTAGACCAAGTAATTGGCGGATACCACTTCACACGAGTCCTAATGGATGGCGGCAGTAGCCTAAACCTAATATATCAGTATACAATCCGCGGGATGGGGTTAGACCCAACACAAATTCGCCATAGCAATACTACCTTTAAAGGAGTAACACCAGGCCTAGGGGCTCGTTGTACGGGCTCCCTCCTACTACAAGTTATATTCGGCTCCCCCAATAACTTCCGTCGCGAGCATTTAACTTTTCACATCGCTTCGTTTAAAAGTGGCTATCAAGCACTACTCGGACGCGAAGCTTTCACTCGCTTTAATGCAATACCACACTACGCCTCCCTAACACTCAAGATGCCCGGTCCACGTGGCATCATTTCAGTGCACGGAAGTATCAAGCGGTCTCCGCGCGCCGAAGAGAGTGAGGCTGCCTTAGCAGCCGCACACTAAAGGCGCCCGGACCAGCAAAAGCATCCAATAGGTCGTCAAGACCTCAGACACAACTAACCAAATCCGGCGCCACTGCTCATATCAAATAAACGGTCACACCCATATCTTTCAAAAGTACAATGGGCTCAACGCACATAGACAAGTGGCGATTTCTTCTTATCTTGAATTATACATGGTTTCTTTAGAAAACTATCCTTTTGCACGACAACCTTTTTACCTAAATTCCTCTCTTTTACAGATAATCATCATGCTACACCCGTCCAGGATACGACACAACGGAGACACAGGCACAGACGTGCAGCAGGTACCCGACCCAAGGATTCTTTTTAGATTAAGACCCTGCGTAAACCTTTTTTATTGTCTCTTGTTGATACATATCCACCGTTGAGAAGGATGCTGACGTCTTGGCATGTGGCCATGCCAGAACAATGCACGTACCTAGACACAAGGGGCTTCTTACAAAGGCCATTCTTCAGGCCCGGTTTATACCACAAAGACCAAATACCTTAGGGAGTATTCAGCGTCGCGAGTTTGGCCCTATATGCATCAGCTCCGAATCATTGTCTTTGGTCAAATGTTGGGTTTGCCCGGCTCCTGTGTTTTGGTGCCTTACGTTCCGCTTTACTGGCTAAGGTAGCACCAGGAGAACTACTGCGATTATGCCCTGGTTCATCCGGACAAGCGCCTCAGTAGAGAAAGCCGAAAACTGACTGTCATGATCTAGCATGAGACTGGTCAACCACTCGATGACCCATGGGAATGTTAGAATTCCTCCGCCTTAACAAAGGGCCGCTTTCCGGCCAGGCATATACGCACCCCGGGATCGGGAGAGTGTGGAGCCACCAGGGGCTATCTAGTAGCCCCACTGTCAAACTCCTATGCCTAAGTGAAAGTGTTAAAGCATTATAGTCTGGTTGCCTCGCTCGCTCCGCTATCACCTCCTTAATAGGACCAAGACGTTGGGTTAAGTGTGAACGCGTGTTTTTGTGAACACCTCCGCATTATATGCGTGGGGGTTGAAGCCGACGACTGCAATCTTTCAGGTTATACACATGTATACATAAACGGCCACCCAGGAGGCATCACATTACTTTCAGGCAAAAGTATAAATGTAGTCTCATAAAAATTTAAAAAGCATTTCTCTTACAATGAGATTATATGTCAATCAAACATAATATTTTTTGAGCACTGGGTCTCTATCAAACGAGCACCCTCAAGAACTTCCTCAAAGTAGTGCTCAGCAGCCCTTCGACCTACGGCCGAATCCTGCGCTGCAACAGTGGTAGCATCCATCTCTGCCCAGTATGCTTTAGCACGGGGAAAGGCCATCCATGCGCCTTCTATGCACGCCGACCTCTTCATCGCATTTATGCGCGGCATCGAGGACCTGCTGCACTAAGCTGAAATAGCTGCTCGGTTTTGACCTTCCGGGCCATAGTTGATCCACAACAGACCTCATGGATAGTCCGACAACCTATTTAGTTCGGCCCATTCAGCTAATTGGTCCGTCAACGAAAGCGGACGCTCGAGAGAAAGGAATTGCTTCCAAAACAACTGGTCTACTTCACGGTCCATCTGACTCTGGAAGTACTTGGCCGCATCGGCAGCGCTCACCGCCAAATCCATATACGCATCCTCCGAACTCCACAGCCGATCCAAAGGCACATACCGTGGATCTCCGTACTTCCTCTGCAGCATAAAGGACTTCCCGGCTACAATATCCCCAGCTTCCCGCAGCTCCTCCTTCTTTGCCCTCATAGCAGAGCGGAGGTCTTTTCCCATTACAGCAGCTTTCTCAAGGTCCGATGCCTTCACCTGGTTTTCCTTTTCAAGAGCCCGGCAACGGTCTACGACGGCTTTTAATTCTACGGCCATATTAGCCATCTTCTTCCGGCTCTCGCCATGTGCGGCCTTCTCGGCTCGCAACTCTTCGGCCGCCTTCAAAGCAGCCGCATTACCCAATCTTGCTTGTTCCTTGGCTCGGGCAAGTTCCGCCCGCAAGGCTTCAACAGTGGCAGCTCCATCTGCAGTCATAACATGTTAAAAACACTGGCATCATACTCTTCCTATTTGGCGTTTACCAGACAAGGATCCTTACCCTGCGCCTCGTCAAGCCTTCTGTTAACAAGCTCGATGTCGGCATCTGCCGCATCCAACCGCCGTTCTAAACGGGCAAACTGGCTAGTCCGGCTGGCCACCGGAGCTTCCATCTCCTGCACATAAAGGCAGTATGGTGGTTACCTGGGAATATGATCCTCCGTTCGTCATCGTTTCCGACAACAACCAGAGTCTCAGGGGCTACTATCTACACAGGGAACACCTAGCATGTGCAGGACTATTACACATTCCTTTTCACGTACCTCAAAGCCTGTCAGTAGACTCATAAAAGCTTCATGCAATCCGCTTTCGGCGGACGCTATCCTCTCCATCACCATATTCATCAGCACACGGTGATCATCTGAGATGGCCGCTTGCCCCACCAACTCCCTCAGAACGTCCGATCGCACACTAGACGGCACCGGACTCTTTTGTCTACCCTCTTCGGGAGCCGGACACTGGGAGCCTCGGGGATCGATTGGATCACCTTCTGGCCTCTCCGCACTCGGAGAGGCCCTCCGCAACGACACTTTAGGGTCGCCCGCTTCCGGAGTGGAGGAGTCCGGAGGAGGCGTCTCGCTCTCCATCATCTCTGGAAGAAGATCCCCCGAAGACGAGCTCATTTGAGAGGGGCTAAGGCCCGAGCTGCACAAATATATGCGGTGGTTATTTTCTCAGAAGAAAAAAAGATGGCATCTCTGTACTACTAAAGTTTTCGGGTCACTTACAACTCCGGGAGAATTGATCCCCCCGGGGACTTTGTGCGGCAGCACCGCCCCCCGAGGTAGGGCCCCCGGTAGAAGATTTCTTCTCCCGTTTGGAATCTTCGGCTTACGAATTCCCCGGCGCAGTCCTTTTCCTTTTCCGGTTGTCTTCCTTCATGGAGACGCTCGCTCCCTCGGTTAGAATAGGCAGCGTTGGGGGCCCGTGTCCGCCCGCATTACCCTCCATAGTATCTTACTTCAAGGGATCCGGGCAAGGTGCGGTCTAGAGCATCTTTTCCAATACCTGATTCTCCAAGCCCTCAGGGAGGGGGGCCAAACACCGAATCAATTTCGCCTTTGTTAGCCAGTCCTGGTCGAAAAAGCAAACTCTCAATAACTTCGTAACGAAGGAAAGATAATATGTTTGGCCGAAAGATTCTTTACCTGTTCGGCGGCGTGGTTACTGCTCAGGCCCACGTCCTCGGTGATTTCTGGACACTCTACTTGATGCCCGAAGAATGACTTATAAATATGCTCATGCGTCAGGCCGAGAAAATTTTGAATGGCACGCGGACCCTCGGGATTGAACTCCCACAAGCGAAGGGGCCGACGTTTGCAAGGCTGGACTTGACGAACCAGCATAACTTGTATTACCGCGACCAAACTGAGATCTCCGTTGAAGAGATCTGGAATGCGGCTTTGCAGTAAAGGCATGTCCTTGGCTGGACCCCAGCTCAGTCCTATGCTGATCCATGACATTAGTCGTGGTGGAGGGCCCGAGCGAAAAACGGGGGCGGCCGCCCACTTGGCACTTCTAGGAGTCGTGACGTAGAACCACTCCTGTTGCCACAATGCAGACACCTCTGGGATGGAACCTTTGGGCCACGGAGCTCCCGTCATCTTGCGTATTGAGGCGCCTCCACACTCTGTATGTTGCCCTTTGATCACTGTCGGCTTTACTTCAAAGGTCTTGAGCCATATGCCGAAGTGGGGGGTAACCCGGAGGAAGGCCTCGCATACGACAACAAAAGTCGTGATATGCAGGAAGGAGTCCGGAGCTAGATCATGGAAATCTAGCACGTAATAAAACATCAAGCCCCTGACGAAAGGATCCAGTGCAAAACCTAGACCCCGGAGGAAGTGGGGGACGAACACAACGCTCTCGTTGGGTTTGAGAGAGGGGACGGTCTGCCCCCGGGGAGGCAGCCGATGCGATATTTCGGTGGTTAGATACCTGGCCTCCCTCAACTTTTTGATGTCTTCTTCCATGACGGAGGAGGGCATCCATCGGCCTTGAAGGCTGGATCCGGACATGACTGAAGGTTCGGAGCACCTGACCTGAGCTTTGGGCGTTTGAGCTTGAGGCGGGGGAAGGATTTGATTGAGCACGGGAGGGAAAAGTAAAAGCTTTGGCCCTTTATAGAGAGGGTGGATATCAAGCGTCCTCCCCGTGTCCGTTTGGACTTGCCTATGACCTAGGAGTCCTAGAAGCGGTTGGGTTACCCACGCCCATATGGATGAGAATCTCGTAATGAGGGGACACAATCTCTGCTTGTACAAGACGTGCCAAGGAAACCGCCTCGCATAACGCGATGAGGTGGGATAGTGAAACAATTTGGATAAAGGCTTGGCCGTGGCGTGTCGCACCACGGAATACATCAGCAGATTAGATTTGTGTTAATATTATTATTCTCTCTATGGCAATATGTGGAAACTTATTTGCAGAGCCGGACACTATCTTTGTGTTCAAGATCTTCTATGAAGTATTTGGAGGAGGAACCCGCCTTGCAATGCCGAAGACAATTTGCGCGCCGGACTCGTCGTCGTTGAAGCCTGGTTCAGGGGCTATTGAGGGAGTCTTGGATTAGGGGGTGTTCGGATAGCCAAACTATACCTTCAAGCCGGACTCCTGGACTATGAAGATACAAGATTGAAGACTCCGTCCCGTGTCCGGAAGGGACTTTCCTTGGCGTGGAAGGCAAGCTTGGCGATACGGATGTTCAGACCTCCTACCATTGTAACCGACTCTATGTAACCCTAACCCTATCCGGTGTCTATATAAACCAGAGGGTTTTAGTCCGTAGGACAACATACACATAAACAATCATACCATAGGCTACCTTCTAGGGTTTAGCCTCTCTGATCTCGTGGTAGATCAACTCTTGTAATACCCATACCATCAATATTAATCAAGCAGGACGTAGGGTTTTACCTCCATTGAGAGGGCCTGAACCTGGGTAAAACTTCGTGTCCCCTGCCTCCTGTTACCATCCGGCCTAGACGCACAGTCCGGGACCCCCTACTCGAGATCCACCAGTTTTGACACTGACACCTTGCCCTGGCCGGAAGCGGTCACCGGCGGCGGTGCTGAGTCCGCCGGCACGGCAGCAAGGAGGTGGGAGGCGAGGGACTACCGGCGCGGAATGAAGCTCCTGGGTGCCAGCGAGCTCGCGCGAGGCGCGCGAAGGACGGTGGGGCTCGAGGCCGCCGGCGGGAACACGAGGTGGCGGAAGCGCGAAGACGGCGGAGCTGCGGCGGGGTTCCGGCGAGGGGAGAGCGGCGGTCGGCGGCGGTGACTGGGCCGGGCGGCAAGGATCCGCGGGTAGCGGCGGCGCAGATCTGGGCCCGGGCGGGCCTGCTCCGGGCTCGCGGGCCCGTGCGCGGTGGAGGCTGGCGGTGGCGACGTGGCACGATGCGGTTGGATGAGGGGCGGCGGCGGACGTGTCCGGCCGCCGGGCGGACATGTCCGGCGGCGCGGGGAAGATGGATCTAGGGTTTCATCCGCGAAATTTTCGGAGGGAGACACATATATATAGGCAGAGGGAGGTAGGAGAGTCCAAATGGAGTGCGGTTTTCGGCCACGTGATCGTGATCGAATGGATGAGAGGATGGAGGGGGGTTTTATGGGTTTGTGGGCTGACTTGGAGGGGTGTTGGGCTGCAACACACACGAAGCCTTTACGGTTCCCCGGTTAACCATTAGGGTATCAAACGGACTCCAAATGACACGAAACTTGACATGCGGTCTACCGGTGGTGCACCAAGGCCGCTTGGCAAATCTCCGTCAATTCTGAGAAAGTTTAACACCCGCACACAAAAAGAGGCAAAAGGGGGCGCCGGAGGACATATGAGTGTCGGATTACAAAACAGACAACGGGGAAAAAGCTCGGATGCATGAGACGAACACGTATGCAAAAGCGATGCACATGATGACATGATATGAAATGCATGACATGAACAAAAAACAAAACGAAAAACAAAACCCAACCACGAAGGGACAAACATATCGCATCTCTGGAAAAGGCAAGAGTCGGAGTACGAATATGGAAAGTTGTATCCGGGGCGTTACAGTAAAACTCAAGATGCTTGCTCTTATTGTGTCGTAATCAGGTGTTGAATTGGCTTCATTCTTGATTGATTTCGATATAGATATGCAAACTAATAGGTGGCACATCTAGGTCCCTCGCCATGCCGTGGACACGACGGCCCTACTGGAGTACGGTGCGGACAAGCACCATGGTGGCTCCTGTCACTCACACCGGTTGGTTCTGCCTCGACGAGCCGCCATCGCCGTTGCCTGTCTCGATCTTGCGCTACGTCTCCTTTAGGCAAGTGTGTGGGATGCGTAGTGGTACATCTTCAACGTATCTATAATTTTTTATTGCTCCATGCTATATTATCTAGTGTTTTGGAGATTATTGGGCTTTATTATCCACTTTTATATTATTTTTGGGACTAACCTATTAACTGGAGGCCCAACCCATAATTGCTTTTTTTGCCTGTTTTAGGGTTTCGAAGAAAAAGAATATCAAACGGAGTCCAAACGGAATGAAACCTTCGGGAACGTGATTTTCTCAACAAACAAGACCCGGGAGACTTGGACCCTACGTCAAGACACAAAAGAGGAGGCCACGAGGTAGGGGGTGTTGGAAATATGCCCTAGAGGCAATAATAAAAGCATTATTATTATATTTCCTTGTTCATGATAATTGTCTTTTATTCATGCTATAATTGTGTTATCCGGAAATCGTAATACATGTGTGAATAATAGACACCAACATGTCCCTAGTAAGCCTCTAGTTGACTAGCTCATTGATCAACAGATAGTCATGGTTTCCTGACTATGGACATTGGATGTCATTGATAACGGGATCACATCATTAGGAGAATGATGTGATGGACAAGACCCAATCCTAAACATAGCATAAGATCGTATAGTTCGTTTGCTAGAGTTTTCCAATGTCAAGTATATTTTCCTTAGGCCATGAGATCGTGTAACTCCCGGATACCATAGGAGTGCTTTGGGTGTACCAAACGTCACAACGTAACTGGGTGACTATAAAGGTATACTACGGGTATCTCCGAAAGTGTCTGTTGGGTTGACACGGATCAAGACTGGGATTTGTCACTCCGTATGACGCAGAGGTATCACTGGGCCCACTCGGTAATGCATCATCATAATGAGCTCAAAGTGACCAAGTGTCTGGTCACGGGATCATGCATTACGGTACGAGTAAAGTGACTTGCCGGTAACGAGATTGAACGAGGTATTGGGATACCGACGATCGGATCTCGGGCAAGTAACATACCTATTGACAAAGGGAATTGTATACGGGGTTGCTTGAATCCTCGACATCGTGGTTCATCCGATGAGATCATCAAGGAGCATGTGGGAGCCAACATGGGTATCCAGATCCCGCTGTTGGTTATTGACCGGAGAGCGATCTCGGTCATGTCTACATGTCTCCCGAACCCGTAGGGTCTACACACTTAAGGTTCGGTGACGCTAGGGTTGTAGGGATATGTATATGCAGTAACCCGAATGTTGTTCGGAGTCCCGGATGAGATCCCGGATGTCACGAGGAGTTCCAGAATGGTCCGGAGGTAAAGAATTATATATAGGAAGTGCTATTTCGGCCATCGGGACATGTTTTGGGGTCACCGGTATTGTACCGGGACCACCGGAAGGGTCCCGGGGGTCCACCGGGTGGGGCCACCTGCCCCGGGGGGCCACATGGGCTGTAGGGGGTGCGCCTTGGCCCATATGGGCCAAGGGCACCAGCCCCAAGAGACCCAGGCGCCAAGAGATAAGGAAGGGAAGAGTCCCAAAGGGGGAAGGCACCTCCTAGGTGCCTTGGGGAGGAGGGATTCCTCCCTAGGCCGCCGCCCCCCTAGGAGATTGGATCTCCTAGGGCCGGCGCCCCCCCCCAGGCTCCCTATATATAGTGGGGGAAGGAGGGCCTCTCAATCCACGCCTTTGGTGCCTCCCTCTCCCTCTCCAACACATCCTCCTCCTCCATAGTGCTTGGCGAAGCCCTGCCGGAGTACTGCAGCTCCACCACCACCACGCCGTCGTGCTGCTGTTGGAGCCATCTTCCTCAACCTCTCCTTCCCCCTTGCTGGATCAAGAAGAAGGAGATGTTACGCTGACCGTACGTGTGTTGAACACGGAGGTGCCGTCCGTTCGGCGCTAGGATCTCCGGTGATTTGGATCACGTCGAGTACGCCTTCCTCATCCCCATTCTTTGAATGCTTCTGTGCGTGATCTACAAAGGTATGTAGATGCAATCCGATCACTCGTTGCTAGATGAACTCCGAGATGGATCTTGGTGAAACCGTAGGAAAATTTTGTTTTCTGCAACGTTCCCCAACAGTGGCATCATGAGCTAGGTCTATGCGTAGTTTCTATGCACGAGTAGAACACAAAGTAGTTGTGGGCGTTGATATTGTTCAATATGCTTACCGTTACTAGTCCAATCTTGATTCGGTGGCATTGTGGGATGAAGCGTCCCGGACCGACCTTTGTGAGACTGGTTCCACCGACTGACATGCACTAGTTGCATAAGGTGGCTAGCGGGTGTCTGTCTCTCCCACTTTAGTCGGATCGGATTCGATGAAAAGGGTCCTTATGAAGGGTAAATAGCAATTGGCATATCACGTTGTGGTTTTGCGTAGGTAAGAAACGTTCTTGCTAGAAACCCATAGCAGCCACGTAAAACATGCAAACAACAATTAGAGGACGTCTAACTTGTTTTTGCAGGGTATGCTATGTGATGTGATATGGCCAAGAAGAATGTGATGAATGATATGTGATGTATGAGATTGATCATGTTCTTGTAATAGGAATCACGACTTGCATGTCGATGAGTATGACAACCGGCAGGAGCCATAGGAGTTGTCTTTATTTGTTATATGACCTGCGTGTCATTAAACAACGCCATGTAATTACTTTAATTTATTGCTAACCGTTAGCTGTAGTAGTAGAAGTAATAGTTGGCGAGACAACTTCATGAAGACACGATGATGGAGATCATGATGATGGAGATCATGGTGTCATGCCGGTGACGATGATGATCATGGAGCCCGAAGATGGAGATCAAAAGGAGCAATATGATATTGTCCATATCATGTCACTATTTGATTGCATGTGATGTTTATCATGTTTTTTGCATCTTGTTTACTTAGAACGACGGTAGTAAATAAGATGATCCCTCATAATAATTTCAAGAAAGTGTTCCCCCTAACTGTGCACCGTTGCGAAAGTTCGTCGTTTCGAAGCACGATGTGATGATCGGGTGTGATAGATTCTTACGTTCGAATACAACGGGTGTTGACGAGCCTAGCATGTACAGACATGGCTTCGGAACACATGCGAAACACTTAGGTTAACTTGACGAGCCTAGCATGTACAGACATGGCCTCGGAACACAAGAGACCGAAAGGTCGAGCATGAGTCGTATAGAAGATACAATCAACATGAAGATGTTCACCGATGTTGACTAGTCCGTCTCACGTGATGGTCGGACACGGCCTAGTTGACTCGGATCATGTAATCACTTAGATGACTGGAGGGATGTCTATCTGAGTGGGAGTTCATAAGATGAACTTAATTATCATGAACATAGTCAAAAGGTCTTCGCAAATTATGTCGTAGCTCACGCTTCAGTTCTACAGTTTAGATATGTTCCTAGAGAAAATTTAGTTGAAAGTTGATAGTAGTAATTATGCGGACTAGGTCCGTAAACTAAGGTTTGTCCTCATTGCTTCATAGAAGGCTTATGTCCTTAATGCACCGCTCAGTGTGCTGAACCTCAAACGTTGTCTATGGATGTTGCGAACATCTGACATACACATTTTGATAACTACGTGATAGTTCAGTTAAACGGCTTAGAGTTGAGGCACCGAAGACGTTTTGAAACGTCGCGAAACATATGAGATGTTTCGAGGGCTGAAATTGGGATTTCAGGCTCGTGCCCACGTCAAGAGGTATAAGACCTCCGACGATTTTCTTAGCCTGCAAACTAAGGGAGAAAAGCTCAATTGTTGAACTTGTGCTCAGATTGTCTGAGTACAACAATCGCTTGAATCTAGTGGGAGTTGATCTTCTAGATGAAATAGTGATGGTTCTCCGAAGTCATTACCACCAAGCTGCTTGAGCTTCGTGATGAACTATAATATATCAGGGACATATATGATGATCCTTGAGATATTCGCGATGTTTGACACCACAAAACTAGAAATCAAGAAGGAGCATCAATTGTTGATGGTTAGTGAAACCACTAGTTTCAAGAAGGGCAAGGGCAAGAAGGGATACTTCATGAAACGAAAATTCAGCTGCTGCTCTACTGAAGAAACCCAAGGTTGAACCCAAACCCGAGACTAAGTGCTTCTGTAATAAGAGGAACAACCACTGGAGCAGAATTACCCTAGATACTTGGTAGATGAGAAGGCTGGCAAAGTCAATAGAAGTATATTGGATATACATTGTGTTGATGTGTACTTTACTAGTACTCCTAGTAGCACCAGGGTATTAGATACCGGTTCGGTTGCTAAGTGTTAGTAACTCGAAATAAAAGCTACGGAATAAACGGAGACTAGCTAAAGGTGAGCTGACGATATGTGTTGGAAGTGTTTCCAAGGTTGATATGATCAAGCATCGCACGCTCCCTCTACCATCGAGATTAGTATTAAAACCTAAATAATTGTTATTTGGTGTTTGCGTTAAGCATAGACGTGATTGGATTATGTCTATCGCGATACGATTATTCATTTAAGGAGAATAATGGTTACTCTGTTTATTTGAATAATACCTTCAATGGTCTTACGCCTAAAATGAATGGTTTATTGAATCTCGATCGTAGTGATACACATGTTCATGCCAAAAGATATAGGATAGTAATGATAGTACCACCTACTTGTGGCACTGCCACTTAAGTCATATCGGTATAAACGCATGAAGAAGTTCCATGTTGATGGATCTTTGGGCTCACTCATTTTTGAAAGGATTGAGACATGCGAACCATGTTTGTTGGTAGATATGCATGAAGAAACTCTATACAGATGGATCGTTTGGACTCACTTGATTTTGAATCACTTGAGACATGCAAATCATACCACATGGGCAAGATGACTGAAAGCCTCGTTTTCAGTAAAATGGAACTAGAAAGCAACTTGTTGGAAGTAATACATTTTGATGTGTGCAGTCCAATGAGTGCTGAGGCGTGTAGTGGATATCGTTATGTTCTTACTTCACAGATGATTTGAGTAGATGTTGAGTATATTTACTTGATGAATCACGAGTCTGAATTATTGAAAGGTTCAAGTAATTTTAGGGTGAAGTTGAAAGATCGTCGTGACAAGAGGATAAAAGATCTATGATATGATCATAGAGATGAATATCTGAATTACGAGTTTGGCACAGAATTAAGACAATGTGGAAATTGTTTCACGACTAATACAACCTGGAACACCATAGTGTGATGGTGTGTCCGAACATCATAACTGCACCCTATTGGATATGATGCATACCATGATGTCTCTTGTCGAATTACCACAATAGTTTATGGGTTAGGCATTAGAGACAACCACATTCACTTTAAAAGGGACACCACGTAATTCCGATGAGATGACACCGTATGAACTATGGTTTAGGGAAACCTAAGCTGTCATTTCTTAAAGGTTTGGGGCTGCGACGCTTATGTGAAAAAGTATCAGGCTGATAAGTTCGAACCCAAAGCGGATAAATGCATCTTCATAGGATACCCAAAACAGTTGGGTATACCTCCTGTCTCAGATCCGAAAGCAATAAGGGATTGTTTCTAGAATCGGGTCCTTTCTCGAGGAAAAGTTTCTCTCGAAAGAATTGAGTGGGAGGATGGTGGAGACTTGATGAGGTTATTGAACCGTCTCTTCAACTAGTGTGTGGCAGGGCACAGGGAGTTGTTCCTGTGGCACCTACACCAATTGAAGTGGAAGCTTATGATAGTGATCATGAAACTTCAGATCAAGTCACTACCAAACCTCGTGGGATGACAAGGATGCGTACTACTTCAGAGTGGTACGTAATCCTGTCTTGGAAGTCATGTTGCTAGACAACAATGAACCTACGAGCTATGGAGAAGCGATGGTGGGCCCGGATTCCGATAAATGGCTTGAGGCCATAAAATCCGAGAGAGGATCCATGTATGAAAACAAAGTGTAGACTTTGGGAGAACAACTCGATGGTCGTAAGGCTGTTGAGTGCAGATGGATTTTAAAAGGAAGACGGACAATGATGGTAAGTATCACCATTAAGAAAGCTCGACTTGTCGTTAAGATGTTTTCCGACAAGTTCAAGGAGTTGACTACGATGAGACTTTCTCACTCGTAGCGATGCTAAGACGCTGTTGGAATGATATTAGTGATTACTGCATTATTTATGAAATCTTGCAGATAGGATGTCAAAAACATTGTTTCCTCGACGATTTTCTTGAGGAAAGGTTGTATGTGATACAACCGGAAGGTTTTGTCAATCCTGAAAGATGCTAATAAGTATGTAAAGCTCCAGCAATCCTTCTAAGGACTGGAGTAAGCATCTCGGAGTTGGAATGTATGCTTTGATGAGATGATCAAAGATCTTGGGTGTATACAAAGTTTATGAGAAACTTGTATTTCCAAAGAAGTGAGTGGGAGCACTATAGAATTTCTGATGAATATATGTTGTTGACATATTGTTGATCAGAAATGACGTAGAATTTCTGGAAAGCATATAGGGTTATTTGGAAAGTGTTTTTCAATGGAAAGCCTGGATTAAGCTACTTGAACATTGAGCATCAAGATCTATAAGGATAGATCAAAACGCTTAATGGTACTTTCAAATGAGCACATACCTTGACATGATCTTGAAGGTGTTCAAGATGGATCAGTCAAAGAAGGAGTTCTTGCCTGAGTTGTAAGGTATGAAGTTAAGATTTAAAGCTCGGCCACGGTAGAATAGAGAGAAAGGACGAAGGTCGTCCCCTATGCTTAAGACATAGGCTCTACAGTATGCTATGCTGTGTACCGCACCTGAAATGTGCCTTGCCATGAGTCATTCAAGGGGTACAAGAGTGATCTTAGAATGGATCACAGGACAGCGGTCAAAGTTATCCTTAGTAACTAGTGGACTAAGGAATTTTCTCGATTATGGAGGTGGTAAAAGAGTTTGTCGTAAAGGGTTACGCCGATGCAAACTTTGACACTAATCCAGATTATTCTGAGTAGTAAACTGGATTCGTATAGTAGAACAGTTATTTGGAATAGCTCCAAATGTAGCGTAGTAATTGCATCTACAAGATGACATAAGAAATTTGCGGAGTACATACGGATTTGAAAGATTCAGACCCGTTGACTATAACATCTCTCACAAGCATAACATGATCAAACCCAGAACTCATCAAGTGTTAATCACATGGTAATGTGAACTAGATTATTGACTCTAGTAAACTCTTGGGTGTTAGTCACATGGGGATGTGACCTTGAGTGTTAATCACATATCGATGTGAACTGGATTATTGACTCTAGTGCAAGTGGGAGACTGTTGGAAATATGCCCTAGAGGCAATAATAAAAGCATTATTATTATATTTCCTTGTTCATGATAATTGTCTTTTATTCCTGCTATAATTGTGTTATCCGGAAATCGTAATACATGTGTGAATAATAGACACCAACATGTCCCTAGTAAGCCTCTAGTTGACTAGCTCGTTAATCAACAGATAGTCATGGTTTCCTGACTATGGACATTGGATGTCATTGATAACGGGATCACATCATTAGGAGAATGATGTGATGGACAAGACCCAATCCTAAACATAGCATAAGATCATATAGTTCATTTGCTAGAGTTTTCCAATGTCAAGTATCTTTTCCTTAGACCATGAGATCGTGTAACTCCCGGATACCGTAGGAGTGCTTTGGGTGTACCAAACGTCACAACGTAACTGGGGGACTATAAAGGTATACTACGGGTATCTCCGAAAGTGTCTGTTGGGTTGACACGGATCAAGACTGGGATTTGTCACTCCGTATGACGGAGAGGTATCACTGGGCCCACTCGGTAATGCATCATCGTAATGAGCTCAAACTGACCAAGTGTCTGGTCACGGGATCATGCATTACGGTACGAGTAATGTGACTTGCCGGTAACGAGATTGAACGAGGTATTGGGATACCGACGATCGGATCTCGGGCAAGTAACATACCGATTGACAAAGGGAATTGTATACGGTGTTGCTTGAATCATCGACATCGTGGTTCATCCGATGAGATCATCAAGGAGCATGTGGGAGCCAACATGGGTATCCAGATCCCGTTGTTGGTTATTGACCGGAGAGCGATCTCGGTCATGTCTACATGTCTCCCTAACCCGTAGGGTCTACACACTTAAGGTTCGGTGACGCTAGGGTTGTAGGGATATGTATATGCAGTAACCCGAATGTTGTTCGGAGTCCCGGATGAGATCCCAGACGTCACGAGGAGTTCCGGAATGGTCCGGAGGTAAAGAATTATATATAGGAAGTGCTATTTCGGCCATCGGGACAAGTTTTGGGGTCACTGGTATTGTACCGGGACCACCGGAAGGGTCCCGGGGGTCCACCGGGTGGGGCCACCTGCCCCGGGGGGCCACATGGTCTGTAGGGGGTGCGCCTTGGCCCATATGGGCCAAGGGCACCAGCCCCAAGAGGCCCATGCGCCAAGAGATAAGGAAGGGAAGAGTCCCAAAGGGGGAAGGCACCTCCTAGGTGCCTTGGGGAGGAGGGATTCCTCCCTTGGCCGCCGCCCCCCTAGGAGATTGGATCTCCTAGGGCCGGCGCCCCCCAGGCTCCCTATATATAGTGGAGGAAGGAGGGCCTCTCAATCCACGCCTTTGGTGCCTCCCTCTCCCTCTCCAACACATCCTCCTCCTCCATAGTGCTTGGCGAAGCCCTGCTGGAGTACTGCAGCTCCACCACCACCACGCTGTCGTGCTGCTGTTGGAGCCATCTTCCTCAACCTCTCCTTCCCCCTTGCTGGATCAAGAAGAAGGAGACGTTACGCTGACCGTACGTGTGTTGAATGCGGAGGTGCCATCCGTTCGGCGCTAGGATCTCCGGTGATTTGGATCACGTCGAGTACGCCTTCCTCATCCCCATTCTTTGAATGCTTCTGCGCGTGATCTACAAAGGTATGTAGATGCAATCCGATCACTTGTTGCTAGATGAACTCCTAGATGGATCTTGGTGAAACCGTAGGAAAATTTTGTTTTCTGCAACGTTCCCCAACAAGGGGCGCGCCCACCCCCACCAGGCGCGCCCTCCACCCTCATGGGCCCCCTGTTGCTCCACCGACGTACCCCTTCCTCCTATATATACCTATGTACCCCCAAAAAATCAGATACGGAGCCAAAACCCTAATTCCACTGCCACAACTTTCTGTATCCACGAGATCCCACCTTGGGGCCTGTTCCGGAGCTCCGTCGGAGGGAGCATCGATCACGGAGGGCTTCTACACCAACACCATAGCCTCTCCGATGAAGTGTGAGTAGTTTACCTCAGACCTACGGGTCCATAGTTATTAGCTAGATGGCTTCTTCTCTCTTTTTGGATCTCAATACAATGTTCTCTCCCTCTCTTGTGGAGAACTATTCGATGTAATCTTCTTTTTGCGATGTGTTTGTTGAGATCGATGAATTTTGGGTTTATGATCAAGTCTATCTATGAATAATATTTGAATCTTCTCTGAATTCTTTTATGTATGATTAGTTATCTTTGCAAGTCTCTTCGAATTATCAGTTTGGTTTGGCCTACTAGATTGATCTTTCTTGCAATGGGAGAAGTGCTTAGCTTTGGGCTCAATCTTGCGATGTCCTTTCCCAGTGACAGTAGGGGCAGCAAGGCACGTATTGTATTGTTGCCATCGAGGATAACAAGATGGGTTTTCATCATATTGCATGAGTCTATCCCTCTACATCATGTCATCTTGCTTAAGGCGTTACTCTGTTTTTAACTTAATACTCTAGATGCATGCTGGATAGCGGTCGATGAGTGGAGTAATAGTAGTAGATGCAGGCAGGAGTCGGTCTACTTGTCTCGGACGTGATGCCTATATACATGATCATACCTAGATATTCTCATAACTATGCTCAATTCTGTCAATTGCTAAACAGTAATTTGTTCATCCACCGTAGAATACTTATGCTCTCGAGAGAAGCCACTAGTGAAACCTATGGCCCCTGGGTCTATCTTTAACATATTAATCTCCTACTACTTAGTTATTTCCATTGCTTTTTTACTTACCTTTATTTTACTTTGCATCTTTATCACAAAAATACCAAAAATATTATCTTATCATATCTATCAGATCTCACTCTCGTAAGTGGCCGTGTAGGGATTGACAACCCCTATTGGCGTTGGTTGTGAGGATTTATTTGTTTTGTGCGGGTACGAGGGACTCGCGCGTAGCCTCCTACTGGATTGATACCTTGGTTCTCAAAAACTGAGGGAAATACGTACGCTACTTTGCTGCATCATCCCTTCCTCTTTGGGGAAAACCAATGCAGTGCTCAAGAGGTAGCAAGAAGGATTTCTGGCGCCGTTGCTGGGGAGGTCTACGCAAAAGTCAACATACCAAGTACCCATCACATACCCTTATCTCTCGCATTACATTATTTGCCATTTGCCTCTCATTTTCCTCTCCCCCACTTCACCCTTGCCGTTTTATTCGCCCTCTCTCTCTATCCTCCCTCTCTTTCTCTATTTGCCTCTTTTTGCCCGGTTGTTTTTTGTTTGCTTGTGTGTTAGTTTGCTTGCTTGTCGCGATGGCTCAAGATAATACTAAATTGTGTGACTTCACCAATACCAACAACAATGATTTTTAGCACTCTGATTGCTCCTCTTACCGATGCTGAATCTTGTGAAATTAATAATGCTTTGCTGAATCTTGTCATGAAAGATCCATTTTCCGGCCTTCCTAGTGAAGATGCCACTACCCATCTAAATAGCTTCGTTGATTTGTGTGATATGCAAAAGAAGAAAGATGTGAATAATGATATTGTTAAATTGAAGCTATTTCCTTTTTCGCCTAGAGATCGTGCTAAAGCTTGGTTTTCGTCTTTGCCTAAAAATAGTATTGATTCATGGAATAAGTGCAAAGATGCTTTTATCTCTAAGTATTTTCCTCCCGCTAAGATCTTCTCTCTTAGAAACGATATTATGAATTTTAAGCAACTTGGTCATGAACATGTTGCACAAGCTTGGGAGAGAATGAAACTAATGATACGTAATTGCCCTACTCATGGTTTAAATTTGTGGATGATTATACAAAAATTTTATGCCGGATTGAATTTTGCTTCTAGAAATCTTTTAGATTCGGCCGCGGGAGGCACTTTTATGGAAATCACTTTAGGAGAAGCTACTAAACTCCTAGATAATATTATGGTTAATTATTCTCAATGACATACTGAAAGATCTACTAATAAAAAGGTGCATGCGATAGAAGAAATTAATGTTTTGAGTGGAAAGATGGATGAACTTATGAAATTATTTGCTAATAAGAGTGTTTCTTCTGATCCTAATGATATTCCCTTGTCTACTTTGATTGAGAATAATAATGAATCTATGGATGTGAATTTTGTTGTTAGGAACAATTTTGGTAACAACGCGTATAGAGGAAATTTCAACCCTAGGCCTTATCCTAGTAATCCCTCTAATAATTATGGTAATTCCTACAACAATTCTTATGGAAATTATAATAAGATGCCCTCTGATTTTGAATCTAATATTAAAGAATTTATTACTTCGCAAAAGAATTTTAATGCTTTGATTGAAGAAAAATTGCTTAAGATTGATGAGTTGGCTAGGAACGTTGATAGAATTTCTCTTGATGTTGATTCTTTGAAACTTAGATCTATTCCACCTAAGCATGATATCAATGAGTCTCTGAAAGCCATGAGAATTTTCATTGATGAGTGCAAAGAAAGAACCGCTAGGATGCGTGCTAAGAAAGATGCCTTTATAAGAGCGTGTTCTTCTAGTTCCTATGAAAATAAAGATGAAGATCTAAAAGTTATTGATGTGTCCCCTATTAAATCTTTGTTTTGAAATATAAATCTTGATAATGATGGGACTGAATATGATCCACCTTTACCTAGAAGGCGCTCCAAGAATTCGGAATTTGCTAATCTTGATGCTAAAATTGATAAAAGTGGGATTGAAGAAATTAAAACCCTAGATGTTGCTAAACCCACTATTATGGATTTCAAGGAATTTAACTATGAAAATTGCTCTTTTATTGATTGTATTTCCTTGTTGCAATCCATGCTAAATTCTCCTCATGCTTATAGTCAAAATAAAGCGTTTACTAAACATATCGTTGATGCCTTGATGCAATCTTATGAAGAAAAACTTGAATTGGAAGTTTCTATCCCTAGAAAACTTTATGATAAGTGGGAACCAACTATTAAAATTAAAATTAAATATCATGAATGCTATGCTTTATGTGATTTGGGTGCTAGTGTTTCCACGATTCCAAAGACTTTGTGTGATTTGTTAGGTTTCCGTGATTTTCATGATTGCTCTCTAAGCTTGCACCTTGCGGATTCCACTATTAAGAAACCTATGGGAAGAATTAATGATGTTCTTATTGTTGCAAATAAGAATTATGTACCCGTAGATTTTATTGTTCTTGACATAGATTGCAATCCTTCATGTCCTATTATTCTTGGTAGACCTTTCCTTAGAACGATTGGTGCAATTATTGATATGAAGGAAGGAAATATTAGATTCCAATTTCCATTAGGGAAAGGCATGGAACACTTTCCTAGAAATAAAATTAAATTACCTTATGAATCTATTATGAGAGCCACTTATGGATTACCTACCAAAGATGGCAATACCTAGATCTATCCTTGCTTGTTATGCCTAGCTAGGGGCGTTAAACGATAGCGCTTGTTGGGAGGCAACCCAATTTTATTTTTATTCCTTGCTTTTTGCTACTGTTTAGTAATAAATAATTTATCTAGCCTCTGTTTTGGTTTTTTTTGTGTTTAATTAGTGTTTGTGCCAAGTAGAACCGTTGGGAAGACTTGGGGAAAGTCTTGTTACACTTGCTGTAAAAAACAGTAACTTTAGCACTCACGAGAACTGCTGTAAAAAACAGAAACTTTAGCACTCACGAGAACTGCTGTAATCTAAGGACACCTAAAAGCCAAAGCTTGGGGATGCCCCGGAAGGCACCCCCTCTTTCGTCTACTTCTATCGGTAACTTTACTTGGAGCTATATTTTTATTCGCCACATGATATGTGTTTTGCTTGGAGCGTCTTGTATGATTTGAGTCTTTATTTGTTAGTTTACCACAATCATCCTTGCTGTACACACCTTTTGAGATAGCCATACATGATTTGGAATTTGTTAGAATACTCTATGTGCTTCGCTTATATCTTTTGAGTTATGTAGTTTTGCTCTAGTGCCTCACTTATATCTTTTAGAGCACGGTGGTGTATTTGTTTTATAGAAAATATTGATCTCTCATGCTTCACTTAGATTATTTTGAGAGTCTTAAATAGCATGGTAATTTGCTTAAAGTCTTAATATGCTTGGTATACAAGATTAATAATAAAATTTTCTTATGAGTGTGTTGAATACTATGAGAAGTTCGATGCTTGATAATTGTTTTGAGATATGAAGATGGTGATATTAAAGTTGTGCTAGTTGAGTAGTTGTGAATTTGAGAAATACTTGTGTTAAAGTTTGTGATTCCCGTAGCATGCACGTATGGTGAACCATTATGTGATGAAGTCGGAGCATGATTTAGTTTTTTGATTGTCTTCCTTATGAGTGGTGGTCGGGGACGAGCGATGGTCTTTTCCTACCAATCTATCCCCCTAGGAGCATGCGTGTAATACTTTGCTTTGATAACTTGTAGATTTTTGCAATAAGTATATGAGTTCTTTATGACTAATGTTGAGTCCATGGATTATACGCACTCTCACCCTTCCACCTTTGCTAGCCTCTCTAATACCGCGCACCTTTCGCCAGTATCATACACCCACCATATACCTTCTCAAAACAGCCACCATACCTACCTATTATGGCACTTCCATAGCCATTCCGAGATATATTGCCATGCAACTTTCCACCGTTCCGCATCATCATTGTCATATTTCTTAGCATGATCATGTAGTTGACATCGTATTTGTGGCAAAGCCACCATTCATAATTCTTTCATATGTGTCACTCATGCATCATTGCATATCCCGGTAAACCGCCAGAGGCATTCATATAGAGTCATATCTTGTTCTAAGTATCGAGTTGTAATTGTTGAGTTGTAAGAAAAATAAAAGTGTGATGATCATCATTATTAGAGCATTGTCCTAGTGAGGAAAGGATGATGGAGACTATGATTCCCCCACAAGTCAGTATGAGACTCCGAACGAAAAAAAAGAGAAAGAAAAGAGGCCATAAAAAAAGAGAAAAGGCCCAAATAAAAAAATGAGAGAAAAAGAGAGAAGGGTCAATGTTACTATCCTTTTACCACACTTGTGCTTCAAAGTAGCACCATGATATTCATAATAGAGAGTCTCTCATGTTATCACTTTCATATACTAGTGGGAATTTTTCATTATAGAACTTGGCTTGTATATTTCAATCATGGGCTTCCTCAAAATGCCCTAGGTCTTCATGAGCAAGCAAGTTGGATGCACATCCACTTAGTTTCTTTTTGAGCTTTCATATACTTATAGCTCTAGTGCATCCGTTGCATGGCAATCCCTACTCACTCACATTGATATATATTGATGGGCATCTCCATAGCCCATTGATACGCCTAGTTGATGTGAGACTATCTTCTCCCCTTTTTGTCTTCTCCACAACCACCATTCTATTCCACCTATAGTGCTATATCCATGGCTCATGCTCATGTATTGCGTGAAAATTGAAAAAGTTTTGAGAATGTCAAAAGTATGAAACAATTGCTTGGCTTGTCATGAGTGTTGTGCATGATTTAAATATTTTGTGTGGTGAAGATGGAGCATAGCCAGACTATATGATTTTGTAGGGATAACTTTCTTTGGCCATGTTATTTTGAGAAGACATAATTGCTTTGTTAGTATGCTTGAAGTATTATTATTTTTATGTCAATATTAAACTTTTGTCTTCAATCTTTCGGATCTGAATATTCATACCACAATTAAGAAGAATTACATTAAAATTATGCCAAGTAGCACTGCGCATCAAAAATTCTGTTTTTATCATTTACCTACTCGAGGACGAGCAGGAATTAAGCTTGGGATGCTTGATACGTCTTCAACGTATCTATAATTTTTTATTGCTCCATGCTATATTATCTACTGTTTTGGATATTATTGGGCTTTATTATCCACTTTTATATTATTTTTGGGACTAACCAATTAACCGGAGGCCCAACCCAGAATTGATGTTTTTTGCCTGTTTTAGGGTTTCGAAGAAAAGGAATATCAAACGGAGTCCAAACGGAATGAAACCTTCGGGAACGTGATTTTCTCAACAAACAAGACCCGGGAGACTTGGACCCTACGTCAAGACACAAAAGAGGAGGCCACGAGGTAGGGGGGCGCGCCCTCCACCCTCGTGGGCCCCCTGTTGCTCCACCGACGTACTCCTTCCTCCTATATATATACCTATGTACCCCCAAAAGATCAGATATGGAGCCAAAACCCTAATTCCACCGCCGCAACTTTCTGTATCCACGAGATCCCATTTTGGGCCCTGTTCCGGAGCTCCGCTGGAGGGGGCATCGATCACGGAGGGCTTCTACATCAACACCATAGCCTCTCCGATGAAGTGTGAGTAGTTTACCTCAGACCTACGAGTCCATAATTATTAGCTAGATGGCTTCTTCTCTCTTTTTGGATCTCAATACAATATTCTCCCCCTCTCTTGTGGAGAACTATTCGATGTAATCTTCTTTTTGCGGTGTGTTTGTTGAGACCGATGAATTGTGGGTTTATGATCAAGTCTATCTATGAATAATATTTGAATCTTCTGTGAATTCTTTTATGCATGATTTGTTATCTTTGCAAGTCTCTTCGAATTATCAGTTTGGTTTGGCCTACTCGATTGATCTTTCTTGCAATGGGAGAAGTGCTTAGCTTTGGGTTCAATCTTGCGGTGCCCTTTCCCAGTGATAGTAGAGGCAGCAAGGCACGTATTGTATTGTTGCCATCGAGGATAACAAGATGGGGTTTTCATCATATTGCATGAGTCTATCCCTCTACATCATGTCATCTTGCTTAAGGCGTTACTCTGTTTTTAACTTAATACTCTAGATGCATGCTGGATAGTGGTCGATGAGTGGAGTAATAGTAGTAGATGCAGCCAGGAGTCGGTCTACTTGTCTCGGACGTGATGCATATATACATGATCATAGCTAGATATTCTCATAACTATGCTCAATTCTGTCAATTGCTCAACAGTAATTTATTCACCCACCGTAGAATACTTATGCTCTCGAGAGAAGCCACTAATGAAACCTATGGCCCCTGGGTCTATCTTTATCATATTAATCTCCTACTACTTAGTTATTTCCTTTGCTTTTTTACTTTACCTTTATTTTACTTTGCATCTTTATCACAAAAATATCAAAGATATTATCTTATCATATCTATCAGATCTCACTCTCGTAAGTGGCCGTGTAGGAATTGACAACCCCTATTCGCGTTGGCTGCGAGGATTTATTTGTTTTGTGCAGGTACGAGGGACTCGCGCGTAGCCTCTTACTGGATTGATACCTTGTTCTCAAAAACTGCGGGAAATACTTACGCTACTTTGCTGCATCATCCCTTCTCTTCGGGAAAACCAACGCAGTGCTCAAAAGGTAGTACGTAGGAGGGGAGAAAAAAATGTGAAGCTGTCAGTCCATCCATTATCTTTGTAGAGTTGTACTTGTGCACATCAAGAAAGTAGCTAAGCTGCGGGGAATCCGAGGAAGCATTGATTGCTGCCAGATGTGTGAAAGCCTATCCGAGGCCTCTGCGTTGCTCGACGAAATGAAGGAGATCAAACACGCATTTATATATATATATATATATATATATATATATATATATATATATATATATATATATATATATATATATATATATATATATATATGATTTTTATCATAGGCTTTCAAATTGTGGGTGCGTAAATCTCTTAACCTGACTGCGTATTAATTAACAAAATGATGCCAAACTAGTTTGTGGCATTTCTTTGCCTAATTTACTTGCTGGTGATTGCATAAAGAAATTTTGAGGCATTGAATTTCCTCGTACATAATGGTAGTTGTTAAATCATGTGCATAATTAGAATGGGAGCGCACAGACCCGCCTTAGGTGGCGGCACCAGGTGGCACCCCAGCCTCTAGTGTATCTTCAAGATGAACTAGTAGCAAGCAACCATGATCTACTCGCAACTGATGAAACAAATTAACTGTTCGATAGATAAAACCAGGAAGGAATGACGACACTATCTCCTAACAAATTTTGAGATCGACACTTTATTGACCAAGACTGATATCCATCCGACGACTCACTCACGACTACAACATAAGCTCCGACTAACTAACAAACTAAACTCGATGGACGATCTGCCTCCAACGACTCTTAACAATTATTCAAATCAGGATGCATGCATGTCACGCTCTTTCACTGCGCCTCGGCGTCTGGCAGGTGGCCGCGCCGCTGCTCTCGCCGATGCTCATCTTCAACTTGTGCTTATCGGCGTGCTCCTTGGCAGTGCCGGCGCCGTCGGCGGGCATTGCACTCCACACGGACACCGTGAACAGGGGGTGGTCGTGCCACGCGAGCGAGAGGCAACCGCCGATCTCCTGGACACGGAATCCAGTGCCGGAGAACACGCGGACAAACTTGGCGGCCTGGTAGGCCGCGCTCGGACCCAGTGGCACGTGGGTGAGACCCGTGCGCCAGAGGCGAGCGCACCAGTATGCCAGCGGCTCGTGGCGCTCGGTGCGGGCGCTGCCCTCGTAGCATACGATGTTGAAGATCTCCCTCTGCACGTATGCGTCAGCGCCGGCTCCGTTGCCGATGGCGCCGCCACGGCTCACGGACATGGCCTCCATGGAGTCGAGCACGGAGCCGTAGTAGAACATGGCATTGTCGAAGCGTGTCACCAGCCGCGGCTTGTTGTGGTCCGCCTCCTGCTCCACCACCGTGAACACCCTGGGCTGCATGGACGCGATCCAGCCGAGCACGACGTCGATGGGAGTGGGGAGAGACGTGGATGCGGCATCCGGGTTCACCAGGAGGCGGTGGAGTTGGCATATGGAGTTCACGGCCACCGCCTCTCCGGGGAGGACCTGGAACATCCACGGCTGGAGCTGGTCCAGGCTGTCATCGGTGACCCTTTGAAATGAGAAGGGGACGTTCATGGTGCGCGCGAACTCGGCGAGGCGGAGGCCAACTTCGTCGGCGCCGGGCGCAGATCCGACGCCGGTGATGCGGACGGACGGCGGGCCGCCAGGGCGGATGGAGAGAGCCTGGATGAGGGCAGGCCACTGCATGCCTTGCTTGATGGCGAGATCCACGACATGCACGCGGTCGCAGCCCTCAAACGCCTCGAGGATGGCCTGGTTGGCCGTGAAGTGCGCGAACTTGAGGTAGGGCCCCGCATCGTAGAACCGACGGTAGAGCTCGCCAGCGCGCTCCGTCGAGGCGTCCAGCGCGAAGGAGTACTGCGGTGACGCCGGGAAGAGGCGTTGGGCAAGCGCGGCGGCGAAGTGGCTGGCGACGCGGCCGATCCCGGTGGTCGTCGAGACAGACGTCGCGAGCATCGTGCGTGCCTCGGCGAGCTTGCCGGCCGCGGCCGCATAGTCGCCCGCCTCGATGGTTTCAGCGCACTTGTGAAGGACGTGGATGAGATAGACCGCGATGTTCTCCGCTTCCTGGCACCTCCTCGCCGTCGCCTCCGCAACGGGCGGCGGGACCATGGGTGGGACTGCGGGCGCGTACGTGGCTGGGTCGAGGCAGTGCGCCGTGTCAGCGCCGGTCGTCGCGGCGGCGGTGCCCTGGACGGACTGGAGAGACAGCGTAGCACCCGCGCCGGACGGGGAGTTGGCGGCGGCGGGTTCCTTGCCCTGCCAGCCGAAGGCGAAATGGCCCATGTGTTCCTCACGGGCGAGCCGCGTGAAGGCTGTGTGTGTGAACGTCCAGTCCACGCTTTGGGGCGTATTTGTAGGTGTGGAGAGCGCCGATTGGGTGCACACGTGGAGGTGGGGACAGCGTCGTAGCGAAGCGTTTTGGCGTCCGGGAAACCGTGGATGCGCGGGCGGGGGTGGGGGAAGCAAATTGGATGGCTCAAGATCGTGGGCAGAACCGGGTCGGGTCGGGCTGGGCCGGGCTCGGGTCCGTGCCAGGCTTACAAAAACCCCAATATGATTATGGCATGCTTGGGCCCGAGAAACCATTCCGTTTCAACAAAAAATTGAATTGAAAACATGCCACTTTATTTGTTTTTAGAATACATATGTGCATTCTTGAACCTATTTCTAAAAACACACACAGATGAACATGATTTCATTTTTTTCCCACACATTTGGCCCGGGCCATGGGCTGAAAACTAGGGCCCGAGCACGAGCCCGGCATGGCGAGTGACGTAAGTGCTTACGTTTTAGGTCTTCGGGATTGATTTCAATTAATTCATGAAATTAATCCCCGCATTAACCGTCGGTTCCAGCAGCAAAAATATTTATTGTCGATTGGAATTATTTGATAAATTACTAAAAATAATGGATCACGAAGAAAAATTCCTAAATTACGTCTAAATTTAATAATTTAGTCAAATCTATATCGTAATGCTCAATTTCAGAAATATTTTATTAATTTACTAAATTAAACCCTACCACGCTGTCAATTTTGGAATTAATTGATTTTAATAAATAATTGAAATTAATCACTATCACAACGGTCGACTCCCAAATTCATAATATTAAGTTCATATTTAATTCTAAAAATTGAAAAAAAATATTTTCAACCGCAAAGATTTATCTGGAATTATGAATAATAATATTTTATTTATTTTATTAAATTTGTAAAATTATTACGTTGTCATGGTGGCACTTGTAGGTGGTAATCTCAGCAAGCCATCAAACACTTTCTTTGGTGGTAAAATCAGACTAAGGACACCTTGTTCTTGTGTCACTTGTTAGGATCGACTGTTTATGGATTAGCGATGGGGTGAATAGTATTATCAGATAAAACTACTTCAAATTTTAAGGGGTTGAAAGTTTTTAAGGTACAAACGACTAGGTTGGTCCTTCAAAGAAATATAACAAGCAAGTTACAAATGGTTGAAACTTTCTTCGGCTTTGCTCGTGCTCTCCGCCTCGCTTCCCAAGCGATCCCCTTGTTTGCCTTCTCTGGCCCCTCCCCTCTACATCATTCCTCCGCCGGCGGTTAGTAAGGCGAGGGACCATCTATTTAGATGTTTCATGTCGTAGTTCTTAGCTTTAGAGCAACTCTAGCAGACCCCACATCTCGCCGGCCCGCAAAACGCGTTTGCAGTTCGCGCAAAACCGCTTTTGTGGGCTGATGACCCACAAGTGTAGTGGATCTTTCGTAGCCTTTTTGATAAGTAAGAGTGTCGAACCCAACGAGGAACAAAAGGAAATGATAAGCAGTTTTCAGTAAGGTATTCTCTGCAAGCACTAAAATTATCGGTAACAGATAGTTTTGTGATAAGGTAATTTGCAACGAGTAGCAAGTAATAAAAGTAAATAAGGTGCAGCAAGATGTCCCAATCCTTTTTGTAGCAAAGGACAAGCCTGGACAAACTCTTATATGAAGGAAAGCGCTCCCGAGGACACATGAGAATTATCGTCAAGCTAGTTTTCATCACGTTCATATGATTCGCGTTCGGTACTTTGATAATTTGATATGTGTGTGGACCGGTGCTTGGTTATTGTCCTTACTTGGACAAGCATCCCACTTATAATTAACCCTTATTGAAAGCATCCGCAACTACAACAGAAGTATTAAGGTAAACCTAACCATAGCATGAAACATATGGATCCAAATCAGCCCCTTACGAAGCAACGCATAAACTAGGGTTTAAGCTTCTGTCACTCTAGCAACCCATCATCTACTTATTTTTCCCAATGCCTCCCTATAGGCCCAAACAATGGTGAAGTGTCATGTAGTCGACGTTCACATGACACCACTAGAGGGATGACAACATACATCTCATCAAAATATCGAACGAATACCAAATTCACATGACTACTTATAGCAAGACTTCTCCCATGTCCTCAGGAACAAACGTAACTACCCACAAAGCATATTCATGTTCATAATCAGAGGGGTATTAATATGCATAATGGATCTGAACATATGATCTTCCACCAAGTAAACCAACTAGCATCAACTACAAGGAGTAATCAACACTACTAGCAACCCACAGGTACCAATCTAAGGTTTGGATACAAGAGATGAACTAGGGTTTGAGATGAGATGGTGCTGGTGAAGATGTTGATGGAGATTGACCCCCTCCCGATGAGAGGATCATTGGTGATGATTTCCCCCTCCCGGAGGGAAGTTTCCCCGGCAGAACTGCTCTGCCGGAGCCCTAGATTGGTTCCGCCAAGGTTCCGCCTCGTGGCGGTGGAGTTTCTTTCTGAAAGCTTGCTTATGATTTTTTTTCTCAACGAAAGGCTCCATATAGCCAAAGATGGGCATCGGAGGGCCACCAGGGGCCCACAAGGCAGGGGGCGCGCCTAGGGGGTAGGGCGCGCCCCCCACCCTCGTGGACGGTGGCTGGCCCCCCTCTGGTACTTCTTTCGCCCAATATTTTTTATATATTTTGAAATGTGCTCCCGTGAAGTTTCAGGACTTTTGGAGATGTGCAGAATATGTCTCTAATATTTGCTCCTTTTCTAGCCCAGAATTCCAGCTGCCGGCATTCCCCCTCTTCATGTAAACCTTGTAAAATAAGAGAGAATAGGCATAAGTATTCTGACATAATGTGTAATAACAGCCCATAATGCAATAAATATCGATATAAAAGCATGATGCAAAATGGACGTATCACGGGCTGGCTCGGGCTGGCACAGATGCAGACCCCCCAAATGGATCCGTAAAAAAGTATATTCGTGGAATATACCTTTTTACAGGTCAGCTTTGCGGGGTCTGCTCTTTGCGCCGCTGCATCCCGCATATCATCAGACCGCAAATATCAAATCCAACATAATCCAACAATCGAAAACAAACTAAATTATTCAAATCAAACATAATACAATAATCATCCGCATTACAAATAATTATTCAAATCACCGTAGCAAACTTAAATAATTCAATACAACACTTGTCATGAATACAAATACAAATGAATACAAAAATTAGTCACTGTCCAGCCCTTTGCCAATGGTGCTCAATGAGATCCTCTTGAAGTTGAAAGTGTGTGTCTGCATTTTCAATCTCCTTGTATGTCTAAAGAAAAGCTCTAATGCGGTTTGGGTCTCTAGCTGGTTTGACACGGCTACCGACATTGTCGTAAAAGAATTCTAAGTTCATTCCTCTCTCATCTTCAAGAATCATATTGTGCAGGATAACACAACATGTCATGATGTTCTTTAAGGTTTTCTTATCCCAAAAATGAGCGGGACCACGGACAATGGCAAACCTAGATTGCAAAACACTGAATGTTCTTTCAATGTCTTTTCGAGCTGCCTCTTGCACCCTTGCAAATTCACATTGTTTTTTGTTTGGGGTTGTTTGATGCTCTTGACAAATGTGCACCAAGGAGGGTATATACCACCTGCAAGATATTACCCCTTTGTGTATTCATGCCCATTGATAGTGTAGTTGCAAGCAGGAGCATCACCACTAGCAAGCCTAGCAAACAAATGTGACCGTTGCAACACATTGATATCATTGAGAGTGCCCGGCATACCAAAAAAGCAATGCCAAATCCATAAATCCTCGGATGCTACGGCCTCTAGCACAATTGTTGCATCA
The DNA here is from genome assembly GCF_018294505.1 of Triticum aestivum. Lineage (NCBI taxonomy): Eukaryota > Viridiplantae > Streptophyta > Magnoliopsida > Poales > Poaceae > Triticum > Triticum aestivum. The sequence goes on along the minus strand of NC_057806.1, from coordinate 677,587,554 downwards.
CGAGACTTGCCACAATACATTCATTGCCAAGCCTTGGGGCAATTTTTCCAAGTCCAATGCATACAATCAATGCTACCTAGCATGCCAGGCCAACCTCTCCTCTCATTAGATGCCATCAATTTCTTTGTGTCATCTTCATTGGGTGCCCGAAGGTACTCAGGACCAAAGACACGGATGATCATTTTCGCAAATCTACGCACAGACTCAATTGTAGTATCTTCACCAATGCGAAGATACTCATCGGCATAGTCAGCCGGAACGCCATATGCAATCACCTGCATAGCTGCGGAGATTTTTTGATATGCACTAAATCCCTTTAAGCCCGCGGCATTCCTTCTTTGAGTAAAACATCGGCAATTTGCCTCGCAAGCTTCAACAAGTTTCACAAAGAGGGATCGACGCATTCGGTACCTTCTTCGAAAGAGGTGCAGAGGATATGTAGGATTGTCCGTGAAATAGTCTTGCATCAACATCTCGTGATGGCGATTCCGAGGAATGCACAGACGCCCGACAGTCGATCATTGCCTCCTCTTCTGGTGCTCGTCTTCATGCTCCTTCATGGGAAACGCCATGACTAATGTTTGCTGCCGAAAGGTCGCAAGCATGGTCTCAACATCCGAGTCGTCCGAATCAGGCGAATCGGAGATCAAGAACTTCTCGCACGGGCTCAACTCCATCTACACGCACACCATCCCGTCAATGAACAACACAACTCGCAAAAATCACAAAAAGGGATTAACCGGTGGCGGCGGGGCGGCGGCGACGGGGGCGACTCTTCTCGCTGGATCCGGGGTGGGGGGCGGTGCAGCTGCTCGGTGTGGGAGGGTGTGGGGCGGCCCTGCGGTGCTATTCCACCCGCAGATATGGCCGGAATCGCCAGCGGCGGGCGGGCAGAAGCAAGGGCGGGTGACGGCGGAAGGAGGGGGAAAAGAGCGCGGGGCTGAAATGTCCCTCCCGCCAACTGCTTCTCCCCGATGCAGGGCACCGCAGCCGCGAGGGGGAAACCCGCGTTTTCCAGGGTTGGCGCCGGGATTTTGCCGCCCCCCTCAAAAGTTTTTGCGGGCCGTGGCGGTATGCGGGGTCTGCTCGGGCAGGTTTTCTGGCCCGTACCCGCATTTTGGCGATTATTTTGCGGGTCGGGGGCGGATGCGGGGTCTACTAGGGTTGCTCTTAGTTCGTCCTTACAGGCGATCCGTGGGCTAGCTCATCGATGAGGACGCATCGAAATGCCCTCATCGATGTCGTCACTTGGACTGCAACCATCATCCTCCCGGGGTGGTTCCTCTTCAATGTGGCTCGATTCTCCCCTCTCGATAACCTCTAAAATAGGTCTTGTTCTTGTTGGTTCCAATCCTTTTTCTTTTGATTTGGGGTCTTGTTCAGCTGATCGTGGTCGGTCTTTTGCTACTCCTGTAGAAGTTGTTTAGTTTCCCTAAGGAGGAAGGGTGTTGTAGCACAAAAGCAAAGTATTTCCGTCAGTTAAGAATCAATGTTTAATTGAACGGTAGGAATAAACAAGCTACCAAGATAGGCAATACCTGCACACAAACAAATAAAATACCGCACCCAACTTGGCAAGAGGGTTATCAAGCCCCTTGTCTTCCTAGTTACAAGGATAAAATAAAATAGAGGGAAAAAAGTAAAGAGGCAATATCTAGGTGTTTATGATATGTCTTCAATGTATCTATAATTTTTGATTGTTCCATGCTATTAAAGTATCAATCTTGGATGTTTTATACTCATTGACTAGCAACATTATATCATTTTTGGGACTAACCTATTGACATAGTGCCCAGTGCCAGTTGCTATTTTCAGCTTGTTTTTTACTTTGCAGAATATCAATACCAAACGAAGTCCAAATGCCACGAATTTTTTTTGAGATATTTTCTGGACAGAAGACACCCAAGGAGCCAAAGGAGCACACGGGAGGAGGCCCATGGGGCCCACTAGGCACCAGGGTGCTGATACCTCCATTTTGCATCATGCTTTTATATCGATATTTATTGCATTATGGGCTGCTATTACACATTATGTCACAATACTTATGCCTATTCTCTCTTATTTTACAAGGTTTAACTAAAGAGGGAGAATGCCGACAGCTGGGATTTTGGGCTGGAAAAGGAGCAAATATTAGAGACCTATTCTGCACAGCTCCGAAAAGTCCTGAAACTTCACGGAAGACGTTTTCAGAATATATAAAAAATACTCAGCGGAAGAACTTCACCAGGGGGGCTACACCCTGCCCACGAGGGTGGGGGCGCGCCCTACCCCCCTGGGCACGCCCCCCTACCTCGTGGGCCCCCTGGTAGCCCTACGGTGGCCATCTTCTGCTATATGAAGTCTTTCGATGGGAAAAAATATCAAGCCATCTTCTCGGACGAAACTCCGCCGCCATGAGGCGGAACCAATCTAGGGCTTTGGCGGAGCTGTTCTGTCGGGGAAACTTCCCTCCCGGAGGGGGAAATCATCGCCATCGTTATCACCAACGCTCCTCTCGTCGGGAGAGGGCAATCTCCATCAACATCTTCATCAGCACCATCTCCTCTCAAAACCCTAGTTCATCTCTTGTATCCATTTCTTGTCTTCAAGTCCGGGATTGGTACTAGTAGGTTGCAAGTAGTGTTAATTACTCCTTGTAGTTGATGCTAGTTGGTTTAAATGGTGGAAGATCATATGTTCAGATCCTATATGCATATTAATACCCCTCTGATTATGAACATGTTAGTTACGTTTGTTCCTGAGGACATGGGAGAAGTCTTGCTATTAGTAGTCATGTGAATTTGGTATTCGTTTGATATTTTGATGAGATGTATGTTGTCTCTCCTCTAGTGGTGTTATGTGAACGTCGACTACATGAAACTTCACCATTATTTGGGCCTAGAGGAAGGCATTGGGAAGTAATAAGTAGATGATGGCTTGCTAGAGTGACATAAGCTTAAACCCTAGTTTATGCGTTGCTTTGTAAGGGGCTGATTTGGATCCATATGTTTCATGCTATGGTTAGGTTTACCTTAATACTTTTGTTGTAGTTGCAGATGCTTGCAATAGAGGTTAATCATAAGTGGGATGCTTGTCCAAGTAAGGACAATACCCAAGCACCGGTCCACCCACATACCAAATTATCAAAGTACCGAACGCGAATCTTATGAACATGATGAAAACTAGCTTGACGATATTCCCATGTGTCCTCAGGAGCGCTTTTCTCTATATAAGAGTTTGTCCAGAATTGTCCTTTGCTCCAAAAAGGATTGTGCCACCTTGCTGCACTTTATTTACTTTTGTTACTTGTTGCTCGTTACAAATTATCCTATCACAGAACTATCTGTTACCACTTATTTCAGTACTTGCAGAGAATACATTGCTGGAAACCGCTTATCATTTCCTTCTGCTCCTCGTTGGATTCGACACTCTTACTTATCGAAAGGACTACGATAGATCCCCTATACTTGTGGGTCATCAAGACTCTTTTCTGGTGCCGTTGCCGGGGAGTGAAGCACCTTTGGTAGGTGGAATTTGGTAAGGAAAATTTATATAGTGTGCTGAAATTTACTGTCACTTGTTACTATGGAAAGTAATCCTCCGAGGGGCTTGTTCGGGGTATCTTCACCCCGACCAGTAGAGCAAAGAGTTGCTCCTCAACCTAATGAACCTACTGAAAATGAAAATGTCTGCTTTGAAATTCCTTCGGGTACAATAGAAAAACTGCTAGCTAATCCTTTTTTAGGAGATGGAACAAAGCATCCTAATGAGCATCTAATATATGTGGATGAAGTTTGTGGATTATTTAAGCTTGCAAGTGTACCCGGAGATGTTGTAAGAAGAAGGTCTTCCCTTTATCTTTGAAGGGAGATGCATCGACATGGTATAGGCTATGTGATGATATGGGGTCTTGGAATTACAAATGATTGAAATTGGAATTTCATCAGAAGTTTTATCCTATTCATCTTGTTCATCATGATTGCAATTATATATAGAATTTTTGTCCTCGCGAAGGAGAAAGCATCGCTCAAGCTTGGGGGAGGCTTAAATCAATGTTATATTCATGCCCCAATCATGAGCTCTCAAGAGAAATGATTATTCAAAAATTTTATGCTCGGCTTTCTGATAGCAATCGCACCATGCTTGATACTTCTTGTGCTGGCTCTTTTATAATGAAGACTATTGAATTCAAATGGGATTTATTGGAAAGAATTAAACGCAACTCTGAAGATTGGTACCTCGACAAAGGTAAGGAGTCAGGTATGACACCTAGGTTTGATTGTGTTAAATCTTTTATGGATACTGATGTTTTCCGTAAATTTAGCACTAAATATGGACTTGACTTTGAGATAGTAGCTTCTTTCTGTGAATCTTTTGCTACTTATGTTGATCTCCCCAAGGAGAAGTGGTTTAAATATAATCCTCCCATAGAAGTAAAAGTAGCTGCACTTATTAAAGTTGAAGAAAAGATTGCCACTTATAATGATCCTATTGTTCCTACTTCTTATGTTGAGAAACCACATTTTCCTGTTAGGATAAAGGATCATGCTAAAGCTTCAACTGTGGTTCGTAAAAGCAATATTAAAACTTATACACCTCATGAGCAAATTAAAGTTGAACCTGATATTGCTATTGTTAAAGATCTCTTGTCTGATAATATTGATGGGCATGTTATTCATTTCCTTGATGAGACTGCTAGAATTGCTAAACCTTGTGCTAAAGATAAAAACAGACCTGTGGTACGCATGCCTGTTATTTCTGTTAAAATAGGAGATCATTGTTATCATGGCTTATGTGATATGGGTGCTAGTGCTAGTGCAATACCTTATTCCTTATACAAAGAAATTATGCATGATATTACACCTGCTGAGATAGAAGATATTGATGTCACAATTAAACTTGCCAATAGAGATACTATTTAACCAATGGGAATTGTTAGAGATGTTGAAGTCTTGTGTGGGAAAACTAAATATCCTGCTGATTTTCTTGTTCTTGGTTCCCCACAAGATAGCTTTTGTCCCATTATATTTGGTAGACCCTTCCTGAACACTGTTAATGCTACCATAGATTGCAAAAGGGATGTTGTTAGATGATATGACTCATGAATTTAATTTCTCTAAGTTTAGTAGACAACACAGTGAAGAAGAATTACCTAGTAAGGATGAAATTCTTGGTCTTGCTTCTATTGCCGTACCTCCTAGTGATCCTTTAGAACAATATTTGCTAGACCATGAAAATGACATGTTTATGAATGAAAGAAGGGAAATAGATGAAGTATTCTTTAAATAGGAACCTATTCTGAAAAACAATTTACCTATTGAAATCTTAGGGGATCCTCCTCCGCCCAAGGGTGATTCTGTGTTTGAGCTTAAACCGTTACCTAATACTCTTAAATATGCTTATCTTGATGAGAAAAAGATATATCCTGTTATTATTAGTGCTAACCTTTCAGGGCATGAGGAAGAGAGATTATTGAAAACACTGAAGAAGCACCGTGCTGCTATTGGGTATACTCTTGATGATCTTAAGGGCATTAGTCCTACTCTATGTCAACCTAAAATAAATTTGGAAGAAGATGCTAAACCAGTTCGTGATCATCAACGATGGCTGAATCCTAAAATGAAAGAAGTGGTAAGAAAAGAAATACTAAAACTCCTTGAGGCAGGTATAATCTATCCCGTTGCTGATAGTCAGTGGGTAAGTCCTGTCCATCGTGTCCCTAAGAAGGGAGGTATTACTGTCGTTCCTAATGATAAAGATGAATTGATTCCTCAAAGAATTATTACAGGTTATAGGATGGTAATTGATTTCCGCAAATTAAATAAGGCCACTAAAAAGGATCATTACCCCTTACCTTTTATCGATTAAATGCTAGAAAGATTATCCAAACATACACATTTTTGCTTTCTAGACGGTTATTTTGGTTTCTCTCAAATACCTGTGTCAGCCAAAGATCAATCAAAGACTACTTTTACTTGCCCTTTTGGTACTTTTGCTTATAGACGTATGCCTTCTGGTTTATGTAATGCACCTGCTACCTTTCAAAGATTCATGATGGCTATATTCTCTGACTTTTGTGAAAAGATTTGTGAGGTTTTCATGGACGATTTCTCCGTCTATGGATCTTCTTTTGATGATTGCTTAAGCAACCTTGATTGAGTTTTGCAGAGATGTGAAGAAACTAATCTTGTCTTGAATTGGGAAAAGTGCCACTTTATGGTTAATGAAGGTATTGTCTTGGGGCATAAAGTTTCTGAAAGAGGTATTGAAGTTGATAAGGCCAAGGTTGATGCTATTGAAAAGATGCCATGCCCCAAGGACATCAAAGGTATAAGAAGTTTCCTTGGTCACACCGTATTTTATAGGAGGTTCATTAAGGACTTCTCAAAAATTTCTCGGCCTCTGACTAACTTACTACAAAAATATATACCATTTTTCTTTGATGATGATTGTGTAGAAGCATTTGAAATACTTAAGAAAGCATTGATCTCTGCACCTATTGTTCAGCCACCTGATTGGAATTTACCCTTTGAAATTATATGTGATGCTAGTGATTATGATGTAGGTGCTGTTCTAGGGCAAAGAGTTGATAATAAATTAAATGTTATTCAATATGCTAGTAAAACCCTAGACAATGCTCAAAGAAATGATGCTACTACTGAAAAAGAATTCTTAGCAGTTGTATTTGCCTGTGATAAGTTCAGACCTTATATTGTTGATTCTAAAGTAACTATTCACACTAATCATGTTTCTATTAAATATCTTATGGAAAAGAAAGATGCTAAACCTAGACTTATTAGATGGGTTCTCTTTCTACAAGAATTTGATTTACATATTGTTTATAGGAAGGGAGCTAAGAACCCCGTTGCAGACAACTTGTCTAGGTTAGAAAATGTGCTTGATGACCCACTTCCTATTGATGATAGCTTTCCTGATGAGCAACTAAATGTCATAAATGCTTCTCATACTGCTCCATGGTATGCTGATTATGCTAATTACATTGTTGCTAAGTTTATACCACCTAGTTTCACATAGCAGCAAAAGAAAAAGTTCTTCTATGATTTGAGGCATTACTTTTGGGATGACCCACATCTTTATAAAGAAGGAGTAGATGGTGTTATTAGACGTTGTGTACTAATAACTCACAAGTATAGGGGATCGCAAGAGGTTTCGAGGGTAGAGTATTCAACCCAAATTTATTGATTCGACACAAGGGGAGCCCAAGAATATTCTCAAGTATTAGCAGCTAAGTTGTCAATTCAACCACACCTGGAAACTTAGTATCTGAAGCAAAGTGTTTAGTAGCAAAGTAATATGATAGTGGCGGTAGCGGTAACAAAAGTAAAGATAGCAAAAGTAATGTTTTTGGTATTTTGTAGTGATTGTAACAATAGCAGCAGAAAAGTAAATAAGTGAGAACCATTATATGGAAAACTCGTAGGCACCGGATCAGTGATGGATAATTATGCCGGATGCAGTTCATCATGTAACAGTCATAACACATAGGGTGACACAGAACTAGCTCCAATTCATCAATGTAATGTAGGCATGTATTCCGTATATAGTCATACGTGCTTATGGAAAAGAACTTGCATGACATCTTTTTTCCTACCCTCCCGTGGCAGCGGGGTCCTATTGGAAACTAAGGGATATTAAGGCCTCCTTTTAATAGAGAACCGAAACAAAGCATTAGCACATAGTGAATACATGAACTCCTCAAACTATGGTCATCACCGTGAGTGGTCCCGATTATTGTCACTTCGGGGTTGCCGGATCATAACACATAGTAGGTGACTATAGACTTGCAAGATAGGATCATGAACTCACATATATTCATGAAAACATAATAGGTTCAGATCTAAATGTTGGAAATATGCCCTAGAGGCAATAATAAATTAGTTATTATTATATTTCCTTGTTCATGATAATCATTTATTATCCATGCTAGAATTGTATTGATAGGAAACTCAGATACATGTGTGGATACATAGACAACACCATGTCCCTAGTAAGCCTCTAGTTGACTAGCTCGTTGATCAATAGATGGTTACAGTTTCCTGACCATGGACATTGGATGTCATTGATAACGGGATCACATCATTAGGAGAATGATGTGATGGACAAAGACCCAATCCTAAGCCAAGCACAAGATCATGTAGTTCGTATGCTAAAGCTTTTCTAATGTCAAGTATCATTTCCTTAGACCATGAGATTGTGCAACTCCCGGATACCGTAGGAGTGCTTTGGGTGTGCCAAATGTCACAACGTAACTGGGTGGCTATAAAGGTACACTACAGGTATCTCCGAAAGTGTCTGTTGGGTTGGCACGAATCGAGACTGGGATTTGTCACTCCGTGTAAACGGAGAGGTATCTCTGGGCCCACTCGGTAGGACATCATCGTAATGTGCACAATGTGATCAAGGAGTTGATCACGGGATGATGTGTTACGAAACGAGTAAAGAGACTTGCCGGTAACGAGATTGAACAAGGTATCGGGATACCGACGATCGAATCTCGGGCAAGTATCGTACCGCTAGACAAAGGGAATTGTATACGGGATTGATTAAGTCCTTGATATCGTGGTTCATCCGATGAGATCATCGTGGAACATGTGGGAGCCAACATGGGTATCCAGATCCCGCTGTTGGTTATTGACCGGAGAGTCATCTCGGTCATGTCTGCATGTCTCCCGAACCCGTAGGGTCTACACACTTAAGGTTCGGTGATGCTAGGGTTATAGAGATATTAGTATGCGGTAACCCGAAAGTTGTTTGGAGTCCTGGATGAGATCCCGGACGTCACGAGGAGTTCCGGAATGGCCCGAAGGTAAAGATTTTTATATGGGAAGTCTTGTTTTGGTCGCCGAAAAAGTTTCGTGCATTATCGGTATTGTACCGGGAGTGCCGAAAGGGGTCCGGGGGTCCACCAAGGGGGTCCACCTGCCCCGGGGGGGCACATGATCTGTAGGGGTGTGCGCCTTGGCCTATATGGGCCAAGGGCACCAGCCCCAAGAGGCCCATGCGCCAAGAGATAAGGGAAAGAAAGAGTCCTAAAGGGGGAAGGCACCTCCTAGGTGCCTTGGGGAGGATGGACTCCTCCTTGGCCGCACCCTTCCTTGGAGGAAGGGCCAAGGCTGCGCCCCCCCCCCTCTCCCTTGGCCCTATATATAGTGGGGGGAAGGGAGGGTAGCCACACCTAAGCCCTGGCGCCTCCCTCTCCCTCCCATGACACATCTCCCTCCTCCCGCGGCGCTTGGCGAAGCCCTGTTGGAATCCCGCTACTTCCACCACCACGCCCTCGTGCTGCTGGATCTCCATCAACCTCTCCTCCCCCCTTGCTGGATCAAGAAGGAGGAGATGTCGCTGCTCCGTACGTGTGTTGAACGCGGAGGTGCTGTCCATTCGGCGCTAGGATCATCGGTGATTTGGATCACGACGAGTACGACTCCATCAACCCCGTTCTCTTGAACGCTTCCGCACGCGATCTACAAGGGTATGTAGATCCACTCCTCCCTTGTTGCTAGATGACTCCATAGATAGATCTTGGTGACACGTAGGAAAACTTTGAATTTATGCTACATTCCCCAACAGTGGTATCAGAGCTAGGTCTATGCGTAGTTTCTATGCACGAGTAGAACACAAAGTAGTTGTGGGGCGTTGATTTTGTTCAATATGCTTACCGTTACTAGTCCAATCTTGATTCGGCGGCATTGTGGGATGAAGCGGCCCGGACCGACCTTACACGTACTCTTACGTGAGACTGGTTCCACCGACTGACATGCACTAGTTGCATAAGGTGGCTAGCGGGTGTCTGTCTCTCCCACTTTAGTCGGATCGGATTCGATGAAAAGGGTCCTTATGAAGGGTAAATAGCAATTGGCATATCACGTTGTGGTTTTTGCGTAGGTAAGAAACGTTCTTGCTAGAAACCCATAGCAGCCACGTAAAACATGCAAACAACAATTAGAGGACGTCTAACTTGTTTTTGCAGGGTATGCTATGTGATGTGATATGGCCAAAAGGATGTGATGAATGATATATGTGATGTATGAGATTGATCATGTTCTTGTAATAGGAATCACGACTTGCATGTCGATGAGTATGACAACCGGCAGGAGCCATAGGAGTTGTCTTAATTTATTTATGACCTGCGTGTCAACATAAACGTCATGTAATTACTTTACTTTATTGCTAACCGTTAGCTGTAGTAGTAGAAGTAATAGTTGACGAGACAACTTCATGAAGACACGATGATAGAGATCATGATGATGGAGATCATGGTGTCATGCCGGTGACGATGATGATCATGGAGCCCCGAAGATGGAGATCAAGAGGAGCAAAGTGATGATGGCCATATCATGTCACTATTTGATTGCATGTGATGTTTATCATGTTTATGCATCTTGTTTACTTAGAACGACGGTAGTAAATAAGATGATCCCTCATAATAATTTCAAGAAAGTGTTCCCCCTAACTGTGCACCGTTGCGACAGTTCGTTGTTTCGAAGCACCACGTGATGATCGGGTGTGTAGATTCTAACGTTCACATACAACGGGTGTAAGACAGATTTACACACGCGAAACACTTAGGTTGACTTGACGAGCCTAGCATGTACAGACATGGCCTCGGAACACAAGAGACCGAAAGGTCGAGCATGAGTCGTATGGTAGATACGATCAACATGAAGATGTTCACCGATGATGACTAGTCCGTCTCACGTGATGATCGGACACGGCCTAGTTGACTCGGATCATGTAATCACTTAGATGACTAGAGGGATGTCTATCTGAGTGGGAGTTCATAAGATGAACTTAATTATCCTGAACATAGTCAAAAGGTCTTCGCAAATTATGTCGTAGCTCGCGCTTCAGTTCTACTGTTTAGATATGTTCCTAGAGAAAATTTAGTTGAAAGTTGATAGTAGCAATTATGCGGACTAGGTCCGTAAACTGAGGATTGTCCTCATTGCTTCATAGAAGGCTTATGTCCTTAATGCACCGCTCAGTGTGCTGAACCTCGAACGTTGTCTATGGATGTTGCGAACATCTGACATACACATTTTGATAACTACGTGATAGTTCAGTTAAACGGCTTAGAGTTGAGGCACCGAAGACGTTTTGAAACGTCGCGAAACATATGAGATGTTTCGAGGGCTGAAATTGGGATTTCAGGCTCGTGCCCACGTCAAGAGGTATAAGACCTCCGACGATTTTCTTAGCCTGCAAACTAAGGGAGAAAAGCTCAATTGTTGAACTTGTGCTCAGATTGTCTGAGTACAACAATCGCTTGAATCGAGTGGGAGTTGATCTTCCAGATGAAATAGTGATGGTTCTCCGAAGTCATTACCACCAAGCTGCTTGAGCTTCGTGATGAACTATAATATATCAGGGACATATATGATGATCCTTGAGATATTCGCGATGTTTGACACCACAAAAGTAGAGATCAAGAAGGAGCATCAATTGTTGATGGTTGGTGAAACCACTAGTTTCAAGAAGGGCAAGGGCAAGAAGGGATACTTCATGAAACGGCAATCAGCTGCTGCTCTAGTGAAGAAACCCAAGGTTGAACCCAAACCCGAGACTAAGTGCTTCTGTAATAAAGGGGAACAGCCACTGGAGCAGAATTACCCTAGATACTTGGTAGATAAGAAGGCTGGCAAGGTCGATAGAAGTATATTGGATATACATTATGTTAATGTGTACTTTACTAGTACTCCTAGTAGCACCAGGGTATTAGATACCGGTTCGGTTGCTAAGTGTTAGTAACTCGAAATAAAAGCTACGGAATAAACGGAGACTAGCTAAAGGTGAGATGACGATATGTGTTGGAAGTATTTCCAAGGTTGATCAAATATCGTACGCTCCCTCTACCATCGAGATTGGTGTTTGCGTTGAGCATAGACATGATTGGATTATGTCTATCGCAATACGGTTATTCATTTAAGAGAATAATGGTTACTCTGTTTATTTGAATAATACCTTCAATGGTCTTACACCTGAAATGAATGGTTTATTGAATCTCGATCGTAGTGATACACATGTTCATGCCAAAAGATAGTAATGATAGTACCACCTACTTGTGGCACTGCCACGTAAGTCATATCGGTATAAAACGCATGAAGAAGCTCCATGTTGATGGATCTTTGGGCTCACTTGTTTTGAAAGGTTTGAGACATGCGAACCATGTCTATTGGTGTATATGCATGAAGAAACTCCATGCAAATGGACCGTTTGGACTCACTTGATTTTGAATCACTTGAGACATGCAAATCATACCACATGGGCAAGATGACTGAAAGCCTCGTTTTCAGTAAAATGGAACTAGAAAGCAACTTGTTGGAAGTAATACATTTTGATGTGTGCAATCCAATGAGTGCTGAGGCATGTAGTGGATATCGTTATGTTCTTACTTCACAGATGATTTGAGTAGATGTTGAGTATATTTACTTGATGAATCACGAGTCTGAATTATTGAAAGGTTCAAGTAATTTCAGGGTGAAGTTGAAAGATCGTCGTGACAAGAGGATAAAATATCTATGATATGATCATAGAGATGAATATCTGAATTACGAGTTTGGCACAGAATTAAGACATTGTGGAAATTGTTTCACAACTAATACAGCCTGGAACACCATAGTGTGATGGTGTGTCCGAACATCATAACTGCACCCTATTGGATATGATGCATACCATGATGTCTCTTATCGAATTACCACAATAGTTTATGGGTTAGGCATTAAAGACAACCACATTCACTTTAAATAGGGCACCACGTAATTCCGATGAGATGACACCATATGAACTATGGTTTAGAGAAACCTAAGCTGTCATTTCTTAAAGTTTGGGGCTGCGACGCTTATGTGAAAAAGTTTCAGGCTGATAAGCTCGAACCCAAAGCGGATAAATGCATCTTCATAGGACACCCAAAACAGTTGGGTATACCTCCTGTCTCAGATCCGAAAGCAATAAGGGATTGTTTCTAGAATCGGGTCCTTTCTCGAGGAAAAGTTTCTCTCGAAAGAATTGAGTGGGAGGATGGCGGAGACTTGATGAGGTTATTGAACCGTCTCTTCAACTAGTGTGTGGCAGGGCACAGGAGTTGTTCCTGTGGCACCTACACCAATTGAAGTGGAAGCTTATGATAGTGATCATGAAACTTCAGATCAAGTCACTACCAAACCTCGTGGGATGACAAGGATGCGTACTACTTCAGAGTGGTACGTAATCCTGTCTTGGAAGTCATGTTGCTAGACAACAATGAACCTACGAGCTATGGAGAAGCGATGGTGGGCCCGGATTCCGATAAATGGCTCGAGGCCATAAAATCCGAGAGAGGATCCATGTATGAAAACAAAGTGTAGACTTTGGCAAAATAGCTCGATGGTCGTAAGGCTGTTGAGTGCAGATGGATTTTAAAAGGAAGACGGACAATGATGGTAAATGTCACCATTAAGAAAGCTCGACTTGTCGTTAAGATGTTTTCCGACAAGTTTAAGGAGTTGACTGCGATGAGACTTTCTCACTCGTAGCGATGCTAAGAGTCTGTTGGAATTATATTAGCAATTACTGCATTATTTATGAAATCTTGCAGATAGGATGTCAAAACATTGTTTCCTCGACGATTTCTTGAGGAAAGGTTGTATGTGATACAACCGGAAGGTTTTGTTAATCCTGAAAGATGCTAATAAGTATGCAAAGCTCCAGCAATCCTTCTAAGGACTAGAGTAAGCATCTCGGAGTTGGAATGTATGCTTTGATAAGATGATCAAAGTTTTGGGTGTATACAAAGTTTATGAGAAACTTGTATTTCCAAAGAAGTGAGTGGGAGCACTATAGAATTTCTGATGAATATATGTTGTTGACATATTGTTGATTAGAAATGACATAGAATTTCTGGAAAGCATATAGGGTTATTTGGAAAGTGTTTTTCAATGGAAAGCCTGGATTAAGCTACTTGAACATTGAGCATCAAGATCTATAAGGATAGATCAAAACGCTTAATGGTACTTTCAAATGAGCACATACCTTGACATGATCTTGAAGGTGTTCAAGATGGATCAGCCAAAGAAGGAGTTCTTGCCTGAGTTGTAAGGTATGAAGTTAAGACTTAAAGCTCGACCACGGCAGAATAGAGAGAAAGGACGAAGGTCGTCCCCTATGCTTAAGACATAGGCTCTACAGTATGCTATGCTGTGTACCGCACCTGAAATGTGCCTTGCCATGAGTCAGTCAAGGGGTACAAGAGTGATCTAAGAATGGATCACAGGACAGCGGTCAAAGTTATCCTTAGTAACTAGTGGACTAAGGAATTTTCTCGATTATGGAGGTGGTAAAAGAGTTCGTCGTAAAGGGTTACGCCGATGCAAACTTTGACACTAATCCAGATTATTCTGAGTAGTAAACTGGATTCGTATAGTAGAACAGTTATTTGGAATAGCTCCAAATGTAGCGTAGTAGTTGCATCTACAAGATGACATAAGAAATTTGCGAAGTACATACGGATCTGAAAGATTCAGACCCGTTGACTATAACATCTCTCACAAGCATAACATGATCAAACCCAGAACTCATCGAGTGTTAATCACATGGTAATGTGAACTAGATTATTGACTCTAGTAAACTCTTTGGGTGTTAGTCACATGGGGATGTGACCTTGAGTGTTAGTCACATAGCGATGTGAACTGGATTATTGACTCTAGTGCAAGTGGGAGACTGTTGGAAATATGCCCTAGAGGCAATAATAAATTAGTTATTATTATATTTCCTTGTTCATGATAATCGTTTATTATCCATGCTAGAATTGTATTGATAGGAAACTCAGATACATGTGTGGATACATAGACAACACCATGTCCCTAGTAAGCCTCTAGTTGACTAGCTCGTTGATCAATAGATGGTTACGGTTTCCTGACCATGGACATTGGATGTCATTGATAACGGGATCACATCATTAGGAGAATGATGTGATGGACAAAGACCCAATCCTAAGCCTAGCACAAGATCATGTAGTTCGTATGCTAAAGCTTTTCTAATGTCAAGTATCATTTCCTTAGACCATGAGATTGTGCAACTCCCGGATACCGTAGGAGTGCTTTGGGTGTGCCAAACGTCACAACGTAACTGGGTGGCTATAAAGGTACACTACAGGTATCTCCGAAAGTGTCTGTTGGGTTGGCACGAATCGAGACTGGGATTTGTCACTCCGTTTAAACAGAGAGGTATCTTTGGGCCCACTCGGTAGGACATCATCATAATGTGCACAATGTGATCAAGGAGTTGATCACGGGATGATGTGTTACGAAACGAGTAAAGAGACTTGCCGGTAACGAGATTGAACAAGGTATCGGGATACCGACGATCGAATCTCGGGCAAGTATCGTACCGCTAGACAAAGGGAATTGTATACGGGATTGATTAAGTCCTTGACATCATGGTCCATCCGATGAGATCATCGTGGAACATGTGGGAGCCAACATGGGTATCCAGATCCCGCTGTTGGTTATTGACCGGAGATTCATCTCGGTCATGTCTGCATGTCTCCCGAACCCGTAGGGTCTACACACTTAAGGTTCGGTGACGCTAGGGTTATAGAGATATTAGTATGCGGCAAACCAAAAGTTGTTCGGAGTCCTGGATGAGATCCTGGACGTCACGAGGAGTTCCGGAATGGTCCAGAGGTAAAGATTTATATATGGGAAGTCTTGTTTTGGTCGCGGGAAAAGTTTCGTGCATTATCGGTATTGTACCGGGAGTGCCGAAAGGGGTCCGGGGGTCCACCAAGGGGGTCCACCTGCCCCGGGGGGCCACATGGGCTGTAGGGGTGTGCGCCTTGGCCTATATGGTCCAAGGGCACCAGCCCCAAGAGGCCCATGCGCCAAGAGATAAGGGAAAGAAAGAGTCCTAAAGGGGGAAGGCACCTCCTAGGTGCCTTGGGGAGGATGGACTCCTCCCTGGCTGCACCCTTCCTTGGAGGAAGGGCCAAGGCTGTGCCCCCCTCTCCCTTGGCCCTATATATAGTGGGGGGAAGGGAGGGCAGCCACACCTAAGCCCTGGCGCCTCCCTCTCCCTCCCATGACACATCTCCCTCCTCCCGCAGCGCTTGGCGAAGCCCTGTTGGAATCCCGCTACTTCCACCACCACGCCGTCGTGCTGCTGGATCTCCATCAACCTCTCCTCCCCCTTGCTAGATCAAGAAGGAGGAGACATCGCTGCTCCGTACGTGTTTTGAACGCGGAGGTGCCATCCGTTCGGCGCTAGGATCGTCGGTGATTTGGATCACGACGAGTACGACTCCATCAACCCCGTTCTCTTGAACGCTTCCGCGCGCGATCTACAAGGGTATGTAGATCCACTCCTCCCTCGTTGCTAGATGACTCCATAGATAGATCTTGGTGACACGTAGGAAAATTTTGAATTTATGCTACGTTCCCCAACACTAAAACCATGGCACTCGGGCCCTAGTGACAAGCATTAAGCATAGCAAAGTCATAGCAACATCAATCTCAGAACATAATGGATACTAGGGATCAAACCCTAACAAAACTAACTCAATGACATGATAAATCTCATCCAACCCATCACCGTCCAGCAAGCCTATGATGCAATTACTCACGCACGGCGGTCAGCATCATGAAATTGGTGATGGAGGATGGTTGATGATGACGACGACGGCGAATCCCCCTCTCCGGAGCCCCGAACGGACTCCAGATCAGCCCTCCCGAGAGGTTTTAGGGCTTGGCGGTGGCTCCGTATCGTAAAACGCGATGATTTCTTTTCTCTGATTTTTTTTCTCTCCGAAAGCAAATATATAGAGTTGGAGTTGGCGTCGGAGGGTCTCCAGGGGGCCCACGAGGTAGGGGGCGCGCCCTGGGGGGGGCACCCTCGTGAGAAGGGTGTGGGCCCCCTGGTCTTCATATTTGGCGAGGATTTTTATTATTTTTTCTAAGACCTCTCGTGGAGTTTCAGGTCATTCCGAGAATATTTTATTTTCTACACATAAAACAACATCATGGTAATTCTGCTGAAAACAGTGTCAGTCCGGGTTAGTTCCATTCAAATCATACAAATTAGAGTCCAAAACAAGGGCAAAAGTGTTTGGAAAAGTAGATACGATGGAGACGTATCAACTCCCCCAAGCTGAAACCCTTGCTTGTCCTCAAGCAATTCAGTTGACAAACTGAAAGAAAGAAAGAAAAACTTTTACAAACTCTGTTTGCTCTTGTTGTTTTAACTATGTCAAGCT
This sequence comes from Triticum aestivum, assembly GCF_018294505.1. Lineage (NCBI taxonomy): Eukaryota > Viridiplantae > Streptophyta > Magnoliopsida > Poales > Poaceae > Triticum > Triticum aestivum. Next base: position 677,570,330 of record NC_057806.1, on the reverse strand, counting down.
AGCATTCAAGTTTTCAGCATAAATCATAACTAACCACATTTGCAATAATTCTCTGGTCTCATCATTACTCATATCAATAGCATAATCAACTAGCAAGTCATAATAATAAATCTCGGATGACAACACTTTCTCAAAACAATCATAATATGATATAACAAGGTGGTATCTCGGTAGCCCTTTCTGAGACCGCAAAACATAAATGTAGAGCACCTTTAAAGATACAGGACTGACTAGACATTGTAATTCATGGTAAAAGAGATCCAATCATAGTCATACCCAATATAAATTAACAGTGATGAACACAAATGACGGATGTGCTCTCCAGCTAGTGCTTTTTAATAAGAGGGTGATGACTCAGCATAAAAGTAAATGGATAGGCCCTTCGCAGAGGGAAGCAGGGATTTGCAGAGGTGCCAGAGCTCGGTTTTGAAATAGAGATAAATTGTATTTTAAGTGTTATACTTTCATTGTCAACGTAACAACTAAGAGATGGCGATATCTTCCATGCTAAACACATTATAGGCGGTTCCCAAACAGAATGGTAAAGTTTATACTCCCCCTCCACCAACAGGCATCAATCCATGGCTTGCTCGAAACAACGAGTGCCTCCAACATACATCAGGTCCCAGGGGGAGTTTTGTTTGCAATTAATTTTGATTTAGTTTGCATAAAGCATGGGACTGGGCATCCCGGTGACCAGCCATTTTCTCGTGAGTGAGGAGCGGAGTCCACTCTTCTTGAGAATAACCCACCTAACACGGAAGATAAGGACATCCTTTGTTGATACATGAGCTATTCGAGCATACAAAACAGAATATTTATTTGAAGATTTAGAGTTTGGCACATACAAATTTACTTGGAACGGCAGGTAGATACCGCATATAGGAAGGTACAGTGGACTCATCTGGAATAACTTTGGGGTTTAAGGGATTGGATGCACAAGCAGTATTCCCGCTTAGTACAGGTGAAGGCTAGCAATAGACTAGGAAGCGACCAACTAGAGAGCGACAACAGCCATGTACATGCATTAAAATTAGTAAACATTGGATGCAAGCATGAGTAGGATATAATCCACCATGAACATAAATATTGTGAAGGCTATGTTGATTTTGTTTCAACTACATGCGTGAACATGTGCCAAGTCAAGTCACTTAAATCATTCAAAAGAGGATACCACCCCATCATACCACATCATAATCATCTCAATAGCATGTTGTCATACAAGGTAAATCATTATAACTCATAGCTAATCAAGCATGGCACAAGCAACTCTGATCTCTAATTGTTATTGCAAACATGTTTACTCATAATAAGCTGAATCAAGAATGACGGGCTCATCATATTTACAAAAACAAAAGAGGTCGAGTTCATACCAGCTTTTCTCATCTCAGTCAGTCCATCATATATCATCATAATTGCCTTTCACTTGCACGACCGAACGGTGTGAATAATAATAAGAGTGCACGTGCATGGGACTAAGCTGGAATCTGCGAGCATTCAATAAACAGGAGAAGACAAGGCAATATGGGCTCTGGGTTAAATCAACAATGATGCATATAAGAGCCACTTCAACAATTTAACTATGGTCTCCTCCTACTGACCCCCAAAGAAAAGAAAAATAAATAAAACTATTTACACGGGAAAGCTCCCAGCAAGCAAAAGAAGAACGGGAAAATATTTTTGGGTTTTCTTTTTAATTATTACTACTACAGCAGAAAAATAAACTACTACTATTTTTTTAGTTTTTTCTTTCTTAAGGTTTACTAAACACATAAGAAGAAAGCAAGAAAAGGAAAATAAACTAGCATAGATATTAGAGTGAAAAAGTATGAGCACCGACATCTAGCAATGAGTGTGTGTGAACATAAATGTAATGTCGATGAGAAATACGTACTCCTCCAAGCTTAGGCTTTTGGCCTAAGTTGGTCTATGGCCACGGCTAGCCTGGCGGATATCCATAATAATAGTTGTTGGGGTCGTACTGTGATGAGGAAGGATAGTTGGGATCATACTAATGTGCAGCGGTTATCGCCTGCTGAGCTACAGCGTGGAGTCGAGCTGCCTCCGCTCTCCTCTCGTACTCTTCTGCCTCCTCTCTGGTAATAACATATCTTCCTTTTGTCTGTGAATCAAAGAAGGCAGGAGCAGGGAGAGTAATACGGAAAACACGTCGTTTATCAAAAATTAAGCGGTATAAGAGAGGTGATTCAGGCCTCTCGACAAACTGGTGAGATGCCATAGAGTTATAATCTAAATATGCAGGAGGCAACTCCATATCACCCTCACGAATGTCTATTCAAGAAAATGAGCTAAGCGGGTTGCATAAATTCCTCCAAAGAAATCTCCATTATGTCTATTATGATGCAACCTACGAGCTACAATGGCTCCCATATGATAAGATTGGTCTCCTAACACAGCACTCCTAAGAACGCTAAGATCAGGGACACACATGTGACATGCTTCATCCTTAGCATTTATGCATCTACCGATAAAGAGAGCAAAATAATGTATAGCAGGAAAGTGAATGCTCCCTATGGTAGCCTGCGTTATGTCTCTGGATTCCCCCACAGTTATACTATCAAGAAAGTTTCTAAATTCAGATTTAGGGGGATCCCTAATACTGCCCCATGATGGAAGTTCGCAAGCAGAAGTGAAATCCTCTTGGTCCATGGTATAAGATTTGTCATAAAGATCAAACATGACTGAAGGAGAATTACGCGAAGATGAATACTCAAACCTCCTCACAAATGAACTTGTGAGATCATGATACTGGGGGCATTTGTTAGCCTCAAAATCCTCAAGACCGGCATTGCGCAAATATGATTTGAATTCTTCTTTAATTCCCGCACGGTCCATAAAATTTTCCGACGGCCATTCGCAAGGCCGTACTGGAGCGTCTCTTGGCGGATCCTCGTCAGCATCGTGCATAGCAATTCTGGGTCCTTACTTCTTAGAGGAACCACCTTGGAGCATCTTCCTAAACATATTGTGTTTCTCTGAAAAATTCTGAAATTTTTAGTAACTTCAAAATAAAAGTGAACCAACTTCAATAAAACTGATAGCAACTACTCCTACAAGTGCCTAGAGCCTATATCAAGCATTAGAACTACTTGGAACCATATAAATCTGACATGCAAGCTCAAGAACATGGTCACCTATGCAGCACAAATTTGCAAAGAATAAAGCACCAGAACAAAAACTAATTGGACCAATGGAGGAGTCACATACCAAGGAACAATCTCCCCAAGTAGTTTTGAGAGAGGTGCCTTGAGCAAGGAGATCGAAAATCACAACAAAAGTGGCTGGAACTCGTGCTTGAGTTGGTTTTTCGGGTTTGTGTGAGATAGAGGAAGAAGATGGGTGCTGGGATAAGTGGAGGAGGGCCACCGTGGGCCCACGAGGCAGGGGGGCGCGCCCTATATGTGGTGGTGGGGGGGGGGGGGGCGCCCACCACCCTCGTGGCTAGGTGGCAGCTCCTCCCGCGGTAATTTTTGCACAGTAAATTCTCAAATATTCCCGAAAAAATCATATTAAATTGGCATGGCATTCTGAGGACTTTTATTTTCGGGATATTTTTATATTGTACGGATAAGTCAGGAAATAGACAAAAAATACTATTTTTACTTTATTTAATATAAATAACAGAAAGTAAAAGTGGGGTACAGAAGTTTGTGCTTCTAGTTTAATCCATCTCATGCTCATCAAAAAGAATCCACTAACAAGGTTGATCAAGTCTTGTTAACAAACTCATTCCGATAATCATGAAACCGGAGAAATTTCGAATAACACTAAGTTACCTCAACGGGGATTTGCACATCCCCTATAATAAGTATATCATATTTCTTCTTGACAGTAGGAAGAGGAAATTCAAAACCTCCAAATATAATTGATGGAATTTTTCCAATAGAGTTGATACTATGAACTTGAGGTTGTTTCCTCGGAAAGTGTACCGTATGCTCATTACCATTAACATGAAAAGTGACATTGCCTTTGTTCCAATCAATAACAGCCCCTACAGTATTAAGAAAAGGTCTTCCAAGAATAATAGACATACTATCATCCTCGGGAATATCAAGAATAACAAAGTCCGTTAAAATAGTAACATTTGCAACCACAACGGGCACATCCTCACAAATACCGACAGGTATAGCAGTTGCTTTATCAGCCATTTGCAAAGATATTTCAGTTGGTGTCAACTTATTCAAGTCAAGTCTACGATATAAAGAGAGAGGCATAACACTAACACCGGCTCCAAGATCACATAAAGCAGTTTTAATATAATTTCTTTTAATGGAGCAAGATATAGTAGGTACTCCGGGGTCTCCAAGTTTCTTTGGTATTCCACCCTTAAAAGTATAATTAGCAAGCATGGTGGAAATCTCAGCTTCCGGTATCTTTCTTTTATTAGTAATGATATCTTTCATATATTTAGCATAATGATTTGTTTTGAGCACATCAGTTAATCTCATACGCAAAAAGATAGGCCTAATCATTTCAGCAAAGCGCTCAAAATCCTCATCATCCTTTTTCTTGGATGGTTTCGGAGGAAAAAGCATGGGTTTCTGAACCCAAGGTTCCCTTTCTTTACCATGTTTCCTAGCAACAAATTCTCTTTTATCATAACGTTGATTCTTTGATTGTGGGTTATCAAGATCAACAACAGGTTCAATTTCTACATCATTGTCATTACTAGGTTGAGCATCATCATGAACATTATCATTAATATTTTTACTAGGTTCATGTTCATTACCAGATTGTGTTTCAGCATCAGACATAGAAATATCATTTGGTAGGTGGTTCAGCAATAGGTTCACTAGAAGTTTGCACAGTTCTATCATTTTTCTTTTTATTCTTTTTAGAAGAACTATGAACACCAGTATTATTTCTTTGAGAATCTTGCTCGATTCACTTAGGGTGGCCTTCAGGATACAAAGGTTCCTGAGTCATTCTACCAGTTCTAGTAGCCACTCTAACAGCATAATCATTTTTCTTATTATTCATTTCATTAAGCACTTCTTTTCGAGCCTTAAGTACTTGTTCTACTTGAGTGGTAACCATAGAAGCATGTTTGCTAATAAGTTTAAGTTCACCTTTAATATCAGCCATATAATCACCCAAGCGTCTAATCATATAAGCATTTTCTTTTAATTGTCTACCAAAATAAGCATTGAAGTCGTCTTGCTTAAACATAAAGTTATCAAACTCATCCAAGCACTAACTAGCAATTTTAGTAGGAGGGACTTCAGCTTTATCTTATCTATAGAGAGGATTTACCTTTACTACCTGTGTCGGGATATCGGGATCAGGAGGTTCTTCAGTAAATAAATAATTGAGATCATAAGTTTCTTCAACAGGCAGTGAATTAAGACCATGTATTTCTTCAATAGGAGGTAAATTCTTAACGTCTTCAGCTTTAATACCCTTTTCTTTTATAGATTTCTTTGCCTCTTGCATATCTTCGGGACTGAGAAATAAAACACCTCTCTTCTTCGGAGTTGTTTTAGGAATAGGCTCAGTAATTGGAGCAGGAGATGGCTCAGGAGTTGGCTCAGGAGGTGCCCAATTATTTTCATTTGTCAACATATTATTCAATAGAATTTCAGCTTCATCCGGTGTTCTTTCCCTGAAAAGAGAAGCAGCATAACTATCCAAGTAATCTCTGGAAGCATCGGTTAGTCCATTATAAAAGATATCAAGTATTTCTGGTTTCTTAAGAGGATGATCAGGCAAAGCATTAAGTAACTTGAGAAGCCTCCCCCAAGCTTGTGGGAGACTCTCTTGTTTAATTTGCACAAAGTTGTATATTTCCTTCAAAGCAGCTTGTTTCTTATGAGCAGGGAAATATTTAGCAGAGAAGTAATATATCATATCCTGGGGACTACACACACAACCAGGATCAAGAGAATTAAACCATATCTTAGCATCACCCTTTAATGAGAACGGAAATATTTTGAGTATATAAAGGTAACGCGATCTCTCATCATTAGTGAACAGGACAGCTATATCATTTAACTTAGTAAGATGTGCCACAACATTTCAGATTCATAGCCATAAAACGGATCAGATTCAACCAAAGTAATTATATCAGGATCAACAGAGAATTCATAATCCTAATCAGGAACACATATAGATGAAGTAGCAAAAGGAGGATCGGGTTTCATTTTATCTCTAAGTGATTCTTTGTTCCATTTAATTAATAACCTCTTAAGCTCATATCTATCTCTGCAAGCTAAAATAGCTAAAGAAGGATCTTGATCAAATAAATAACCCTCAGGAATAACAGACATATTTTCATCATCACTATCATCATCATATTCAGATTCAATAATTTCTCTTTCTCTAGCCCTAGCAATTTATTCATCAAGAAATTCACTAAGGGGCATAGTAGTATCAGGCATAGAAGAAGTTTCATCATAAGTATCATGCATAGCAGAAGTGGCATCATCAATAACATGCGACATATCAGAACGAATAGCAGAAGCAGGTGTAGGTGTCGCAAACTTACTCATAACAGAAGGTGAATCAAGTGCAGAGCTAGATGGCAGTTCTTTACCTCCCCTCATAGTTGAGGGATAGATCTTGGTTTTTGGATCTCTCAAGTTCTTCATAGTGTCCAGCAGATATAAATCCCAAGTGACTCAAAGAATAGAGCTATGCTCCCCAGCAACGGCACAAGAAAAAGGTTCTTGATAACCCAAAAGTATAGGGGATCGCAACAGCTTTCGAGGGTAGAGTATTCAACCCAAATTTATTGATTCGACACAAGGGGAGCCAAAGAATATTCTCAAGTATTAGCAGCTGAGCTGTCAATTCAACCACACCTGGAAACTTAGTATCTGAAGCAAAGTGTTTAGTAGCAAAGTAATATGATAGTGGCGGTAGCGGTAACAAAAGTAAAGACAACAAAAGTAATGTTTTTGGTATTTTGTAGTGATTGTAATAGTAGCAGCGGAAAAGTAAATAAGCGAGAACCAGTATATGGAAAACTCGTAGGCACCGGATCAGTGATGGATAATTATGCCGGATGCGGTTCATCATGTAACAGTCATAACATAGGGTGACACAGAACTAGCTCCAATTCATCAATGTAATGTAGGCATGTATTCCGTATATAGCCATACGTGTTTATGGAAAAGAACTTGCATGACATCTTTTGTCCTACCCTCCCGTGGCAGCAGGGTCCTATTGGAAACTAAGGGATATTAAGGCCTCCTTTTAATAGAGACCCGGAACAAAGCATTAGCACATAGTGAATACATGAACTCCTCAAAGTATGGTCATCACCGGGAGTGGTCCCGATTATTGTCACTTCGGGGTTGCCAGATCATAACACATAGTAGGTGACTATAGACTTGCAAGATAGGATCAAGAACTCACATATATTCATGAAAACATAATACGTTCAGATCTGGAATCATGGCACTCGGGCCCTAGTGACAAGCATTAAGCATAGCAAAGTCATAGCAACATCAATCTCAGAACATAATGGATACTAGGGATCAAACCCTAACAAAACTAACTCGATTACATGATAAATCTCATCCAACCCATCACCGTCCAGCAAGCCTACGATGCAATTACTCACGCACGGTGGTGAGCATCATGAAATTGGTGATGGAGGATGGTTGATGATGACGACGGCGACGAATCCCCCTCTTCGGAGCCCCGAACAGACTCCAGATCAGCCCTCCTAAGAGGTTTTAGGGCTTGGCAACGGCTCCGTATCGTAAAACGCAATGATTTCTTCTCTCTGATTTTTTTCTCTCCGAAAGCAAGTATATAGAGTTGGAGTTGGCGTCGGAGGGTCTCCAGGGGGCCCACAAGGTAGGGGGGCGCGCCCTAGGGGGGGCACCCCCCACCCTCATGAGAAGGGTGTGGGCCCCCTGGTCTTCATATTTGGCGAGGATTTTTTATTATTTTTTCTAAGACCTCCCGTGGAGTTTCAGGTCATTCCGAGAATATTTCTTTTTTGCACATAAAACAACATCATGGTAATTCTGCTAAAAACAGCGTCTGTCCGAGTTAGTTCCATTCAAATCATACAAGTTAGAGTCCAAAACAAGGGCAAAAGTGTTTGGAAAAGTAGATACGACGGAGACGTATCATATACTTGAGCATGAACAGGAACAAATCCTACGCAAGTGTCACTCCGAAGCTTATGGAGGACACCATGCTGGAGATAGAACTGCACATAAGGTATTGCAATCTGGTTTTTATTGGCCTACTCTCTTCAAGGATGCCCGTAAGTTTGTATTATCTTGTGATGAATATCAAAGAATTGGTAATATTAGTAGATGTCAAGAAATGCCTATGAATTATTGACTTGTTATTGAACCATTTGATGTTTGGGCTTTGACTATATGGGACCCTTTCCTTCCTCTAATGGATATACACATATTTTAGTTGCTGTTGATTACATTACTAAGTGGGTAGAAGCTATTCCAGCTAGTAGTGCTGATCATAACACTTCTATTAAAATGCTTAAAGAAGTTATTTTTCCAAGATTTGCAGTCCCTAGATATTTAATGACTGATGGTGGTTCACATTTTATTCATGGTGCTTTCCGTAAAATGCTCGCTAAGTATGATGTTAATCATAGAATTGCATCTCCTTATCATCCTCAGTCTAGTGGTCAAGTAGAATTGAGTAATAGAGAGCTCAAATTAATTTTGCAAAAGACTGTTAATAGATCTAGAAAGAATTGGTCCAAGAAACTTGATGATGCATTATGGGCCTATAGAACTGCATATAAAAATCCTATGGGTATGTCTCCGTATAAAATGGTTTATGGAAAAGCATGTCACTTACCTCTCGAACTAGAACACAAGGCATATTGGGCTATTAAAGAGCTCAATTATGATTTCAAACTTGCCGGTGAGAAGAGGTTATTTGATATTAGCTCACTTGATGAATGGAGAACCCAAGCCTATGAAAGTGCCAAGTTGTTTAAAGAAAAAGTAAAAAGATGGCATGATAAAAGGATACAAAAGCGTGAGTTTAATGTAGGTGATTATGTATTGCTATACAACTCTCGTTTAAGATTTTTTGCGGGAAAAATTCTCTCTAAATGGGAAGGTCCTTACGTTATCGAGGAGGTCTATCGTTCCGGTGCCATAAAAATCAACAACTTCGAAGGCACAAATCCGAAGGTGGTGAACGGTCAAAGAATCAAACATTATATCTCAGGTAATCCCATAAATGTTGAAACCAATGTTATTGAAACCGTAACCCCGGAGGAATACATAAGGGACACTTTCCGGAACGTTCCAGACTCCGAAAAGGAATAGGTATGTGGTACGGTAAGTAAACCGACTCCAAAATAGTTTTTAAGGCAATATTTCTCTGTTTTGGAATATTTAGAAAAATAGAAAAATAAGAAGCAGTACGGGAAGGACACGAGGGCTCCATGAGGGTGGAGGGCGCACCCTACCACCTTGGGCGTGCCCCCTACCTCGTGGCCACCTCGTGCGCTCTCCGAACTCCGTTTTCTTACACGACACGTATTTTGGTCGGTAAAAATTCATTATATAATCTCCCGGAGGTTTTGACTCCCGTATCACGCAAAAATCTCCTGTCTTTGTTTCGAGCTATTTTCTGTCAGGATTGTCAAGGCCATGCACTATGTCGTCTCCCTCCTCCTCCAACCATGAGGGCAACGATGCTTGGCTAATGAAGATAGAGCTGAAGAGAGAAGAACCCATGGAGATCAACAAGGATGAAGGGATCAAGAAGGCCATGGAGGACCAAGTTCCGGCAACAGAAGACACCCTTCAACTTGATCACAATCTTCTTACCCCAACAGAGATTGAAGCTTTCAAGATGATTGAGTTAGCTTGTATACAAAATAAGTATCTCACACGTGAAAATATTTTGTTGAAGGAGCATATCATCGCACTCAAGGGCATTATCCGCAAGTTAGAAGACCTCCTATGCTCGATGTGCGACTATCCATCATCAACAACTCCACCTTCTTCACCAACAAAGGAGACATAATCACATGGGTATGGGCACTCCCCTTGGCAACTGCCAAGCTTGGGGGAGTGCCCTGGTATCGTATCACCCTCACTTTTATCTTTACCGTTTTTCTTATTTCGATCCTTTTGGTAATATCTTGATCTAGTAGAATATAAGTTCTTAGTATGATCTAGTTGTGAGTTTTGCTTTATGATTCCTCTATGTAATCGAGTCCGTGAGCTATATAATAAAGATTAGTGTTGAGTCAAGGGCTTGATTATTTTGCCATGATCCTAAGGGAATAAAAGAAAAGAGAACGAAATAAATAAAAAGAGAAACAAAGAGATCATGTGAATCTTATGGAGAGTAATGAGCTCACATAGAAAAAGTATGATGAATAAAAAGTTGTTGAGAGTTGACAAGCATAGTTTTGGTCATCGTTGCAATTAATAGGAAGTAATAAATAAAGAGAAGTCTTCACATATAGATATACTATCTTGGACATCTTTTATGATTATGAGCACTCATTAAAATATGACATGCTAAAGAGTTGATGTTGGACAAGGAAGACAACGTAATGGGTTATGTTTTCTTACATCAGAGATAAATTATATTGTGATGGATCATCCTACATGGTTGATCTTGCCTTTCCCCCTCATGCTAGCCAAATTTATCGCACCAAGTAGAGATACTACTTGTGCTTCCAAATACCCTTAAACCAGTTTTGCCATGAGAGTCCACTATACCTACCTATGGATTGAGTAAGATCTTCTAAGTAAGTTGTCATCGGTGCAAGCAATAAAAATTGCTCTCTAAATATGTATGACTTATTAGTGTGGGAGAAAATAAGCTTTATACGATCGTGTGATATGGAAGAAATAAAAGCGACAAACTGCATAATAAAGGTCCATATCACAAGTGGCAATATAAAGTGACGTTCTGTTGCATTAAGACTTTGTGCATCCAACCATTAACGCGCATGGCAACCGCTGCTTCCCTCTGCGAAGGGCCTATCTTTTACTTCCATATCCTACATTGCATAAGAGTCATGGTGATCTTCGCCCTTACGTTTTACATTTTATCCTTTGGCAAGCACAGTATGTTGGAAAGATCCTGGTATATATGGCTAATTGGATGTGAGTTTTCATGAACTATTATTGCTGACATTAGCCTTGAGGTAAAACGTTGGGAGGCAAAACTATAAGCCCCTATCTTTCTCTGTGTCTGGTTAAAACTCCATACCCATAAGTATTGCGTGAGTGTCAGCAATTCTGAAAAGACTATATGATAGTTGAGTATGTAGACTTGCTGAAAAGCTCTTATATATTGACTCTTTCCTATGTTATGATAAATTGCAATTGCTCCAATGACTGAGATTATAGTTTGTTAGTTTTCAATGAAGTTTACGATTCATACTTAAAATTGTGATTGAATTATTACTCTAGCATAAGAGATCATATGCCAAGAATTATGTAAGTTGCTGTTCTAAGAATGATCATGATGCCCTCATGTCCGTATTTTATTTTTATCGACACATGTATCTCTAAACACGTGGACATATTTTTTGATTTCGGCTTTCGCTTGAGAACAAGCGAGGTCTAAGCTTGGGGGAGTTGATACGTCCATTTTGCATCATGCTTTTATATCGATATTTATTGCATTATGGGCTATTATTACACATTATGTTGCAATACTTATGCCTATTCTCTCTTATTTTACAAGGTTTACCTAAAGAGGTAGAATGCCGACAGCTGGGATTCTGGGCTGGAAAAGGAGCAAATATTAGAGACCTATTCTGCGCAGCTCCAAAAGTCCTGAAACTTCACGGAAGACGTTTTCAGAATATATAAAAAATACTCAGCGGAAGAAGTTCACCAGGGGGGCCACACCCTGCCCACGAGGGTGGGGGGCACACCCCATCCCCCTAGATGCGCCTCCTACCTCGTGGTCCCCCTGGTGGCCCTCCGGTGGCCATCTTCTGCTATATGAAGTCTTTCGATGGGAAAAAATATCAAGCCATCTTCTTGGATGAAACTCCGCCGCCACGAGGTGGAACCTTGGCGGAACCAATCTAGGGCTCTGGCGGAGTTGTTCTGCCGGGGAAACTTCCCTCCCGGAGGGGGAAATCATCGCCATCGTCATCACCAACGCTCCTCTCATCGGGAGAGGGCAATCTCCATCAACATCTTCACTAGCACCATCTCCTCTCAAAACCCTAGTTCATCTCTTGTATCCAATTCTTGTCTTCAAGTCCGGGATTGGTACTAGTAGGTTGGTAGTAGTGTTAATTACTCCTTGTAGTTGATGCTAGTTGGTTTAATTGGTGGAAGATCATATGTTCAGATCCCATATGCATATTAATACCCCTCTGATTATAAACATGTTTATGCTTTGTGAGTAGTTACGTTTGTTCCTAAGGACATGGGAGAAGTCTTGCTATTAGTAGTCATGTGAATTTGGTATTCGTTTGATATTTTGATGAGATGTATGTTGTCTCTCCTCTAGTGGTGTTATGTGAACGTTGACTACATGACACTTCACCATTATTTGGGCCTAGAGGAAGGCATTGGGAAGTAATAAGTATATGATGGGTTGCTAGAGTGACAGAAGCTTAAACCCTAGTTTATGCGTTGCTTCGTAAGGGGCTGATTTGGATCCATATGTTTCATGCTATGGTTAGGTTTACCTTAATACTTTTGTTGTAGTTGCGGATGCTTGCAATAGAGGTTAATCATAAGTGGGATGCTTGTCCAAGTAAGGACAGTACCCAAGCACCGGTCCACCCACATACCAAATTATCAAAGTACCGAACGTGAATCTTATGAACGTGATGAAAACTAGCTTGATGATATTCCCATGTGTCCTCGGGAGCGCTTTTCTCTATATAAGAGTTTGTCCAAGGTTGTCCTTTGCTCCAAAAAGGATTGGTCCACCTTGCTGCACTTTATTTACTTTTGTTACTTGTTGCTCATTACAAATTATCCTATCACAAAACTATCTGTTACCACTTATTTCAGTACTTGTAGAGAATACCTTGCTGGAAACCACTTATCATTTCCTTCTGCTCCTCGTTGGGTTCGACACTCTTACTTATCGAAAGGACTATGATAGATCCCCTATACTTGTGGGTCATCAGGCGCGCCAAGAGGCCGAGGCGCACCCTGGTGGGTAGTAGAGCCCACGGAAGCTTCTCCACCGACCTCCACCTCTATAAATACTCTGAAATCCCAAAAAAACTAGGAGAGTCAACGAAACACTTTTCTAGCCGCTGCAAGTTCCAGAACCACGAGATCCAATCTAGAGGCCTTTTTCGGCACTTTGCCGGAGGAGGCAACGATCACGTAGGAGTTCTGCATCATCCTTGTTGCCCATCTGATGATGCGTGAGTAGTTTACCACAGACCTACGGGTTCATAGGTAGTAGCTAGATGGCTTATTCTCTCTTTTTGATCTTCAATACAATGTTCTCCTCGATGTTCTTGAAGATCTATTTGATGTAATGACTTTTTGCGGTGTGTTTGTTGGGATCCGATGAATTATGAGTTTATGATCAGATCTATTCATGAATATTATTTGAGTCTTTTCTGAACTCTTTTATGCATGATCTTTATAACCTCGTATTTCTTCTCTGAAACTTTGGTTTGGTTTGGCCAACTAGATTGATTTTTCTTGCCATGGGAAGAGGTGCTTTGTGATGGGTTCGATCTTGCGGTGCTCAATCTCAGTGACAGAAAGAGATCTTTTAAGGGTAACAATATGGGGTTTATTCATACGTGAGTTTATCTTGTCTACATCATGTCATCTTGCCTAATGCATCACTCCATTTTTCCATGAACTTATTACACTAGATGCATGCTGGATAGCGGTCTATGTGTGAAGTAATACTAGGAGATGCAGAATCATTTCAGTCTACTAATCTTGGACGTGATGCCTATATACATGATCATTGCCTTGGATATCGTCATAATTATTTTCTTTTCTATCAATCGTCCAACAGTAATTTGTTTACCCACCGTATGCTATTTTGTTGAGAGAAGCCTCTAGTGAAATCTACGGCCCCCGGATCTATTTCCTATCAGATTAAATCTAAAAATACCTTGCTACATTTTTTTCTTTACTTAGTTTATTTTATGTTTTATTTAGATCTATTTATCCAATCTCATACAATTTAATTTATCTCAATACCGAGGAGGGATTGACAACCCCTCTTACGCGTTGGGTTGCAAGTTTTTGTTGTTTATGTGCAGGTGTTGTTTACATAGTGTTGCTTGGTTCTCCTACTGGATTGATAACCTTGGTTTCATAACTAAGGGAAATACTTACCGTTGCTGTGGTGCATCATTCCCTCCTCTTCGGGTAATTACCAACGCAGATACAAGCAATCAAGAAGAATTTCTGGCACCGTTACCGGGGAGACATCATCAACATCTATCAAGTACATATGCATAAAATTCTTATCTCCTTGCAATTTACTTTATTTGCCATTTGCCTCTCGTTTTCATCTCGCCCACTTCTAAAAAGTTTTTGCAAAAATAAAAAAAATCGTTTGCCTTTTTTGTTTTGGTCATCTTGTCAACATGACTATGATGACTACCCCTCCTTTGTCACCAGATTTTAAAGTCCTATACTTCAAACAAAAACGAGGAGAAATTCGAAAGATGCTTAGTATAGGTTAATTAATGGAATCTTACCGTATTTGCAATATAAAAGGAAATGCAAAAAAAATTCTTCGTAATTTTTGTATAGGTTTAACCATGCATCATAGACAACTTTTGGATTTTGCCGCTAAAGGGAATTTTGTTGAGATCGATGCTAATGCTGCTTATGAAATCGTAGAGGGAATATTGGGAGTTCCACCACCACAAAACGGATTTAATTTTACTCAAGAAGGGATTCAATTATTAGACAAATTAGGTGATATACAGAAAATTTTGGTTGTGTTGCAAAAGTCTAATGAACCTCTCAAAAATATTAGTGGAAACCTCAATCGCATGAATAGTTTGATTACTTTGTGTAATAAGCGATTTGATATTTTGGATCTCAAGATGGTCTCATTTCCTGAAAATATTGGGAAGCATAAAGAGCCTCCCGAGTTTGAGAAAACTCTTACAAAGATAGCAAAAATTAAAGAAGACAATACTTGAATCTTTGCATTATGTCTAGCTAGGGGCGTAAAGCGATACGCTTGTTGGAAGGCAACCCAATAGTTACCTTTGATTTTTTTTATTTTATTTTTGTTCTTCAATAAATATGCAATTATACTTATGTTATGATTGTGTTTTTATGTTTTAATTAGTGTTTGTGTCAAGTAAAGCCTTTGGGGTGATTTGGGTGATAGTTGATTTGATCCTGTTGAAAAATAGAAACTTTTGCGCCCAGTTCTAGAATTTTCTAAATTCACATAAATATGATATTGCTCTGAATTTTTTTACACATGATTGATATACAAATTTCCCACGTTTTCCTAAATTTCCAGAAATTTTGGAGTTACAGAAGTATGGTCAAAGTAACTACAATCTGTTATGTTTTTGACAGATTCC
The DNA here is from genome assembly GCF_018294505.1 of Triticum aestivum. Lineage (NCBI taxonomy): Eukaryota > Viridiplantae > Streptophyta > Magnoliopsida > Poales > Poaceae > Triticum > Triticum aestivum. The sequence continues at coordinate 677,554,837 of NC_057806.1, read as the reverse complement.
GTTTTCGTTGCATTGTGTGCTTATTTTGATGAATCTATGAATTGTACCGGGGGGTATAAGCCGTGGTAAAGTTAGAATTAAGTATGTATAATGCAATAATAAAATATAAATGGGTTTGCAATAGTACTTAAAGTGGTGATTTGCTTTATTATACTAACGGATCTTACGAATGTTTTGTTAAGTTTTGTGTGATTGAAGTTTCAAGTTTTGGGTGAGATCATGATGGATGAAGGAATAAGGACTGAAAAGAGCCTAATCTTGGGGATGCCCATGGCACCCCCAAGGTAATATTCAAGGAGAACCAAGCAACTAATCTTGGGGATGCCTTGGAAGGCATCCCCTCTTTCTTCTAATGACCATCGGTAATTTTACTTGGAGCTATATTTTTATTCGTCACATATCATGAGTTTTTCTTGGAGCGTATTGTATTACATGAGTCTTTGCTTGTTTTGCTTTTTAGTTTGTCCCAGTCATCCTTGCTGGACACACCTATTTGATAGAGCCATAATGATGCTTTGATTTGTTAGAATTGCTCTATGTGCTTCACTTAAATTTTTTGAGGTATGAAATTGCTCTAGTACTTCACTTATGCTAATCAGGCTCAAAGTTTATGTTTTCCAGCAAGTAGACTAAACACGCCAGCAAGTAGACAAAAAGCAACTAGAAGGGGCTATTAAGTTCAACAATAGTTGCATCTACTTGTGCTGCCTAGAACGAACTAGAGCAACCAAAAAATGTCATATCCAGCACCACAGCTATATGACTCATGGTTATGTACAAATTTAGTATTTATGTTATGCATATTTGGTCTAACATGATCCGCGCTCAACCATATCCCATATAATAGCATGTTTGATTTAGAATTATGGTGCCATGCACTGTGTAAAGAACAATTGTTTTGGTCTTTTTTCATCCCATTTATATCATTCTGGCTGTTTCTCCAGCCAATCAGGACCTTACGACTTTGGATGCTATCAAGATTTCATGGGAAGTTAACCCAAAAGGTATGACTTTGTTGCAGCTAGTTTGGTGAACTGCATTCCGGGTAATGTGGTTAATTTCATTATGTTCCCTATAACTAATGTCTTATAAAGCCTATTATATCGGGTTCTTTACTTTTAATATGCCACAAAGCTTCAAACTATGTTATCTTCACCTTATTTATTGGAACAATATCAAACATAAAGATAAACTGCCAAGACCTCTGCTTTTAGTTTATCTTTGTGTATATCAACCATATTATATTGGCAATCACTATTTGGTTGATATGTTTGATTTTTTGTATGAACCTATTGTGGGCTAACTCTGTTGAAGAAAAGGTAAGCTCACATATAGTAATTTTGTTTAATTTCATGTACCATCGCCGCAATTTGTCTCATTGTTGAGCTTGGACTTCACATTTTCTCGATTTGGGTGAAAGAATGTTTGGTGTGCTCACAAAAAATGATTTAATGGAAATGGGTACTCATGTTCTTGATGTAAGATTCGACCAGTTAACCAAGTGTTAACCACTTGTGTGTGTTTCTATGTAGTTATTCTCGAGTTCTACAATTTCGTAATTGGTCACACATTATCCTGGAAAGGTATTTTATATTAGCTTGTTAATGTAGACACTCAAATGTTGTGCTTATTTGGATTGATATACCGAAGCCCTTATGTATAACTAGGATCTTGCCGCCACCCATGCGGTCAACAATGCCCAATGCCAGTCACTGATGTTTTAATTCGTGAGTTTTGACATTCTTCATTAAGTGTGTATGCAACCTATTTTATGAAACTATTGAGATGCACAAATTTAGTATCAATAGTCTGTAAGTTGTATTAGCCATAGTTGAAATTTTTTCATGTTTATCTTTCTCTTAATCATATCACTTACAGGAAACATGCTTACATATATCTTGTCCGGAGTTTGGAGCATACCGAGAAGCTTGAGTAAAGACTAACCAGTACATATGATATTTTTTAGGAAGGAACCATTTCATGGTCTCATGGCCACAGAAATGATTACCAACAACAACAACCTTTTAAATCCCCCCCCCCCTAACAGAACTGTTAGTTGTAGTTACATTTGCTAAAATCTTAAGAATGCGACCTTTTGGAATATGCTCTAAATCCTGATAACAAAATAGGGAGTTGAATTTTATTCAAATAGATCGTGTCTATAAGATTTTGGCGTTGTTTTAGTTTTTCTGGTTATATATTGCCTTCCTGAAGGGTTGCTTGTTGGACTTTTCTATCTTTTCTCAAACAAAAAATTGTTTCTAGTCTATATGTTGTCCAACTTATGGTTTCTTCTGTATGGTTACTAAAACTCAAGATGCTTGCTCTCATCGTGTCGTAATCATATGTTGAATTGGTTCCATTGTTGATTGATTTTCAGTATAGGTCTGCAAACGAATAGGTGGCACATCTAGGTCCATCGCCATGCCGTGGAAACGGTGGCCCTACCGGAGTACGGTGCGGACGAGCCACGTGCTGATGTAGGTAGTGGATCCTGTCACTCTCACTGGCTAGTTTTGCTCCGGTGAGCCGCCGCCGCCGCCCGTCTTGATCTCGCCCTGCATCTCATTTAGGCAAGTGTGTGGGTCGCGTAGGAGAGGAGCGAAAAATGTGGAGTTGTCAGTCCATCCATGATCTTCCTAGAGCTATACTTGTGCACATCGGGAAAGTAGCTAAGCTGCAGGGGAGCCGAGGAAGCGCCGATTGCTGCCAGATGTGCGAAAGCCTATTCGAGGCCTATGCGTTTCTCGGCGAGATATTGAAGGAGATGAAACACACATTTCTGGATATATATGATTTGTATCACAGGCCTTCAGATTGTGGGTATGTAAACCTCTAAACTTGACTGCATATTAATTAAGCAAAATGATGCCAAACTAGTCTGTGTCATTTCTTTGCCTAATTTACTTGCTGGTGATTGCATAAAGAAATTGTGTGTCATTTTATTTTCCCAACGCCAGTGTTCATGTACATAATGGTAGTTGTTATACCATGTGCATAATTAGGATGGGAGCGCACATGCCCGTCTTAGGTGGCTCCCCAGCCTCTAGTGAATTATGGAGTACAAGAGAGAGACGCTGCAGTTGGAAGTATAGCTCTAGGAAGATTTTTTAAGTTGGTGCATATGCTAGAAGCCAAAATATTCGCCAGATCCTACTGCATGCATGCAGGGCCCACCAATCAACCACCGCAGTCATCACATCAGTTTTTTTTCAGTTTTGCTAAAGCACATCTAAATATGTCATAAGTATTGCACATCTAAGTCCTATATCATTGATCTTAGTGTGGGTATTTCCTTTTTCTTTTTTCTTTTTCTTTTTATGCTTGATTCACTTACTTAGATGTGCAATAACTAGAGCACATCTAGAAAAACCACCAGCTCGCCTCACATCCCAGCCCGCCGCTGCCGCCGTCCTTCACCCCACGCATGCGACCGCCTCCGTCACGGCTACGGCCACCGCGGCCATCACGGTGGCGACGACCCAGCGGTGCTCCACACAGTCCTCATCAATATCTCCTCTGCCTCTAGCTCCGACTACAACCTTCTCCTCTGTCGCTCTCGCAGCCCCTCCTCCCTCGCCTCCCCTTCCGCCCCACCGCCGCCTCGCTCACCTCCGCGCTATCTTCCGTTTCCTCCTCCTCCCCATCCTCCGTGCTCCTGCTTCTCCGCCACCTCCTCAGCACGTCTCCTTCACCCCTCCCTCCTCCGCTCCATGCCGCCCTCCATGGCGCCACGTCTTCACGCCCTCCATGGTGCATGCACTGGTGATTGGACTTGATGGAAATGTGTCTCTTGGAACTGCATTGCTGGATGCATATGGGAAGGCCGGGGTTGTGGAGCATGCACGGAAGGTGGTTGGGTGATGATCGGAACTTGATCACGTGGAATGTCATGTTGGCTGCGCTTACACAGCAGGGGGATGTAGAGATGGTTAACGGGTTGTTCCATGAGATGATGGAGTCGTGCTTTGAGCCTGATGGGCCGACGTTTCTTGCTCTTCTCACAGCATGTAGTAATGTTGTTGCAACAAGAGAGGCTGAGTTTTGGTTGGAAGCAATGCAGTCAAAGTACAAGGTCAAGCCTAGTCTTGAACATTACACATTTGTGATTGGTGCAATGGCTCGGGTGGGACGCCTTGAGGACGATGCGGATATCATTGCTTCTACAATGCCATGCAAGCCAGACGCACCTGTGTCTGTGTGACCGACACTCCTAACAGGCTGTGTGGTTCACCGTGAGGATGATATGACGGGAATTACGGGGCAACGCCTATTGGAGATTAACCCAAAGTGTTGAAATATATTGCCCGCCTCCCTCCATCAGATCGGTCTTTTGGCTGCATTGGCTAGAGCATGCACTTCTACATGGTATCGGAGCCAAGAGGTCTTGAGTTCAAGACCCGGTTGGCACAATAAAATTGCAGTCCACTTTTGGTCCACGTTTAGGCCTGAGGAAGCCACACGTGAGGGAGAGTGTTGACGTATAATGTGCTGCCTAGTCTCTTCATCAGATCGGTCTTTTGGTTGCACTGGCTAGAGCATGCACTTCTACATGGTATCAGAGCCAAAAGGTCTTGAGTTCAAGACCCTGCCAACGCAGTATTAAATAAAACGATTCTGCGGCCTACATCGATCCCACGTGTAAGGAATAAAATAGCCTAGACGTGAGGGGGAGTATTGAAATATATTGCTCGCCTCCCTCCATCAGTTTAGACTTTTGGTTGAATTGGCTAGAGCATGCGCTTCTACATGATATAGGAGCCAAGAGGTCTTGAGTTCAAGACCCGGCTGGCGCAATTAAATTGCAGCCCACTTTCGGTCCACGTTTAGGACTGAGGAAGCCACATGTGAGGGAGAGTGTTGACGTATAATGTGCTGCGTAGTCTCTTCCATCAGATCGGTCTTTTGGTTGCATTGGCTAGAACATGCACTTCTACACAAAGGATGATTCAGCCAATGTTGACTCCACAACAGGAAGGAAGGATGGTACCGCCAGTCCTGCAGAAACAGTAACTCTCGCGGGTACCCCTTGGGCCGACCTGTCTTTCACATGGTTCTGGGGGTAAAGTCAAAGTATCCGTGTATCTGTGTGTTGCATGACAGAATCGTTATCGAGAGTGGTGAAGGAGGAATCACCCTCCGTAGACCACGACCTATTAGCTACACTACAAAGATCTCATCAAAAGTGCTATACGAGGTATCACCCTTGGCACCCGATAGTAGCTCTGTAGAGTCGTACAACTAAGGGGGTGTGAGGTGATGTGTCGGGCTCTGACATCGATCACGTTGATCGAGTCATGGACTGCAATGATGGACTGCGGAGTTAGAAAAGAAGTCGGTCGAAGTTGTATTGAGGTGAGAGGGTAGGTACATCTGTTTGTCGCTGATTGAGAGGAGGCATGATAAATTGTTCGATATATATGACAAGTTAAATGAATAGATTACAGAGGTAGAGAAGTTAGGATACAAGGAGGTAAGGCGAGGGGCTATGGCATCACAGTGAAAGGTTGGCCCTTGCATATGGATTGATTAGCGGGTCTGTGCCATCAGGGAAGTTAGAATATGTGCACGCTATCATGAATTCTTCAAGTATGCTAGCATCGTGATTGACAGAGTGATTGCGGTAAGGAATGTCACTAGGTACCACACATTTAAGCAAGATGTTTGCAATTCTAGGAATTATTGGTGAAATCTTTATCATAAAGCATGATACCAGAACTATTGGTGAAATCCTTAGTATTAAACATGATGCCAGAATTGTTACCCAGACGAGGTACTCCAGATTGTTGCCGGAAAATCTACTTGTTTTCATGTTTTGGTTACGACAGGGCAGTTGACCTTCAAATACATGATTAACATTCTCTAGAATCCTATTGGTGTAGTGGTTAGTGAGAATATTTGATCGAACCTGTGGCATATGAAGCCCGAATCAGGACAACAGTGTTTGGAACATGGCACAACAGAAAATATTTCTTCTTGGGCAGTTGGGCATGGCTGTTTACTGATTAAGTTATGACCCCATGCTCTGGGAGGTTCTCTTCTGACTCACTTTAACTGGGATTTTGTTGCGATTCTCATGATATTCAGGCAGGGACAACATAAATTGCAGAGAGGAAATATGTGGGTTTGCCCTTATATGACTGCTAAGTAATCACGTCTAGCTGAAGCTGAGGCCGTTCGGCGGTCCCACTTTCGTGCTTCAGAATGGTTTCAGTGATTCGACTGTGGAATCTTACTACCTTCAGATGGTGTGGCGTCTACTTTCGAGTTGCTAGGTTCGCTCCACACTTGGGGCCATGTCATGAACATCAAGATTGAGGCCTCGTTTTTCTTTTTGATCTCTTTCGTCCACATCAATCAGGTAGCAAGCAAGACAGCACAACTTTTAGCTCGGGCAAGTGATTTGTCAGTTTTTGTTTCTTTACGTGTTCATTCTGGACTTTATCCAAGCAAGTCTTCATAATGACTTTACTTTGGTTTAAATAAAGTGCCGCAAGTTTATCAATAAAATAAATGACATTTAGTACAATGGGCTCCATACCAGAAGAGTTGTAGCATCGGACCTTAGTTTCTGTGATCCAGTGCATGCCTAAAATGCATACTCATACATGTTAGTTTTACAGGTGCTTTGTCTTTCATACTTCATTGCTTGGCTCTTATAACCACTCTAATGAATTTATAGACAGTAATCCTGATACATGCATGTTGTAGATTAATTTGCTATAAGCTGCTTATGTTTATGCTCATCAGTCATCACCATCTAATCTGGTATATTTCTTACTGGATAATGTCCACAAGTGGATTAACCTAACTTTGGATATTTAGCATATGAAGAACCCTAATAGTAAAGGGTGAACACACACTTGTTTGGCTTACAACGACACGAGGCTTGATGCCATGCGATCGGCGCTACGGCTGCTCACGTGCCTGCAAACGTGATGCAAGCTGACATGGGGACACAGGTGTAACTTGGAGACAACAAGGTATGCTAAGATTTTATTCACTAGTAATGGCGAAGCAGTACATTTTTGATAAATAGCATAGCAGTACATAGGTTCAATTAGACCATAATCAGTTGATACAATTATTGGGAATCACGCATGTAGTAGGAACACGACGAGTGGCAGCAGACCCCATGTAGCTCAAGCTCCGCCACCGCTACCTTCAAGGCAACCGCCAGTGGGACACAACCTGCACCGTCAAGGATGTGGCTGCAAACGAGGAATCAAGCATACGTGCATCAGGGCCACTCCTCTGTCTGGGAACACAATAGCGGTATTTTGAGCTAGCAGCTAAGGATGCAAGAAAAATACTTACATAGTTACATGGGCCAAATCAGCAGTCTTCCTTGCGGAACGCAAATTGACCCCCTTGGATATCAAATGTGATGCCAACAGACCGTGTCATCGTGTTTCCTAGTAGTTGCACACCGCTTCCCAGATTGTCATCCGAATTGAAGTACGTGCATAGTCCATAGTCGTTATTAGGGCTGGACACAGGCGGAGCTGAGCCGAGCTTGATCCGAGCCTGGCTTTGGCTCGCTCTGGAGCGGCTCGGCTCGGCTCGGCTCGGTCAGCCAACGAGCCTACTTCAAGCGGCTCGGCTCGTTTTGGGTATGGCTCGGCTCAGACCGAGCCGACTCAAAAGCCAGCTGCTGCCAGTCTTCATTTTTACTTACAGAAGACAGAACCTCTGTATATAGTCCACAATCTTGATTGTTTTGCAGCAATTAAACCCATATTTTAAAAGAAAAATAGTTTATACTGCTTAAAATGAAACATCCAGCAGTATATTATTTTAAAAAATGGTCATAGTAATGAGAAACTAGCTTTCTTCTATGAATTCTTCTACAAAAATTGTAACAATGGAACAGATATGAGAGAAAGAATTGGGCAGCATTTCTATTGAATTTTGGACAGCACATCCTTTGAACTTTACACAGCAAAAACATCAAATATTGACAGCGAAACAAAGAAATTTTCACTATCCGCAAATTCATCTAAATCTGATTTGTCACCAACCCTAGACGGCACCTCAAACAAAGTATCTTGCTCTTCCTCGTCCTCCTCCTCATCCTCTTTCACCTCTTCATGATCCTCCTCCACTTGCTACATGCCCCATTGCCTAGCACACAAAAACAAAACACACATGAGCTTGGACACACATATATTTGACTTTTGGATAGCAAAGACAGCACACACATGAGCTTGCACAAACATATATTTGAGATTTGGACACCAAAAAAAAGCACACACATGAGCTTGCACAAACATATATTTGACATTTGGATACCAAAAACAGCACATATGAGCTTGGGCACACATAAGTTTGACTTCCAAAAAGCAAAAACAGCACATACATGAGCTTGCACAGATGACTCAACTTTATACTAATTTTAATACAAAATTAGGTCATCTATTTTGGAACGGAGGAAGTATTTTGCACGCACATACCTGGGAAGATGTAGCCTCCCTCTCGTAGTCGTTTGCGGAGCCGGAGGCAGCGGCGATTCCGGCACGCACGCCACCGCCGGTGGGGTCAGGGGGACGTCGAGGCGGAGGTCCCCGAGACCGGCAACTTACTCTTCATAATGGAGTCCAAGGTCCTCTCTTTCTCCTTCTCCTTCCCATTCGGCTTCCCCTTTTCCTTGTCTATTTTTGCGATGATAGGCCTCTGCACACATCAGCAAACAACAAACGGTCAATCATCAACAAAAGTAAACTAATTACACATGGAATCAATGTAATTTCCCAGCAAGTAGTTTTTTTCAAGCTGCTATGCTACCGCAAGTAGATCATCAACATCAGAAAACTAATTACACATGGAATCAATGAAAATTTCGATCAACCAATCCATTCTGCCCTATAACTCCATCCATCCGACTGGCTCTTCTAGATCTAACCCTACAGGCTACAATACATCCATCCATGATCCATCCATCTAGCCCTACATCTACATGACTACATCCATCGATCCATCCATCCATCCATGAGATGCATGCTAGTTTAGACACCTACGGCTAGGGATTGGGAAGGAAGAACTACATGAGTACATCCATCGATCCATCCATCCATTGATCCATCACATGCGTACTGGTTCAGAGAGTTGCGGCTAGGGATTGGAAAGGAAGGAGGTACCTGCTCCTGCTCGTCACATTCGGCGAGAAACCAGGGAGGCGCATCCGTCTGCGTCCGGTGTGGTGAGGAAAGGTGGCGTCGCCTGTCGCCGTCGAGCCCGTTGCTGTCGGTGCGGTTAGGAAGCGCGGTGTCGCCCGTCGCTGTCGATCCAGCTTGGCGGCGCAGAGCAGAGAAAGGGGCGAGGGCGCGAGGCAGCACGGAGCAGAGAAAGGGGGAGGCGGCGCTCTCTCTGCGTCTCCCGTGCCCTAATGTGTTGCGTGCGATGGAGCTGGACGAATTGGGCTGGGCCTCGAGCGAGTCACCGAGTTGGACCGGGCGAAACTCGGCTCGGCTCGGTCGGGAATCGGGCCTCTTTTCGCAACTGGGCTCGCTCGTTTATTGTAACGGGCCGAGCTGTAATGGGCCGAGCTGGAGCGAGATTCGGGCCGAGCCGAAAAGCTCGCTCGGACGTCCAGTCCTAACCAGGATGTTGGGGTTCGCAATGCAAGTCGAAGTCGAATGTGCAGTCTCTACTGATTACTGAAACAATATCCCCCCACACACCAGACTCTGACTCGTAGAGGCATGCAAAATGGCGTGTGCCGGTAGAATCACTGCGCACCAAGGCCTATCTAAATGGGGTGAACCGGCAGTCACCATGCACATGCCCATCTTGGCCGGCGGCGACGCACATCACCGCAGCGTTCTGGACGGACTTCCACCCCGGTGGAAACCCAACGCGGCGCTGGTGTCCGGTGAGGGGATCCCACACGACGGCATCGCGGCGCGCCTGGCAGATGAGGAGGATGAGGCCGTGGCGGCCGCCGAGAAACTCCCAGCTCTCGCCCAGGCTCCATGGCGCGGAGAAGCGCGCGGGTGGGATGCAGTCCCGCCGGCCCGCAGTTGTGGGTCAAGATGGCAACGGGTCCGAAACCCACCGGATTTTGCTTGCCCAAACCCATCCTCACGAAAAATCGTAAACCCGTTCCTGTCCCCACCGACGTGCGCCGGGTTAAATTTTTGCCCGTCCCCTAAACCCGTCGGGTTTTCTAAACCCACAGGAAATCCGTTCCCACGAGCAATTAATGAAAACAACAATACTTGAAAGAAAAATAGGAGCATATTACAGCAGCATGCGACAACTGGGGAACCTAGGTTTAGGTTTAGGTGTTGTGTTATGCGGGAGAGAGGCCTGAAGATCGAGCGACACTGCAGCGACTGAGCGAGGGGTTGGTTTGTACTCCAGGGCCACGATGCTGTGGGGCTTGGCTGCTCGGGCGCTGTGGCTTTGGGCCACTTGAGTCAAGATGGATCGGTGCATACTAAAAAAACGTATTTTGACGGGTTTTGTTGGGTTTCGGGTTCGGCTAAAAAAACGTATTTCGACGGGTTTAAACCCGCGAAACATGTCGGGTTTTATAATGTACCCACAAGTAGCCCCGCGGGGATAGAAAGTCGCCCATCCCCGTCTCCTAATAGGGTAAAAACCCACGGGGACGCGGGTTTCGTGGCCCCATTGCCATCTTGAGTCGTGGGGTTGAAGATAGGCGGCTCGTGTGCGCGGTATTCCTTGTCGAAGAAGCCGAGCAGCGGCGGTGGCTTATTCCGGCTGTGGTGCTCGCGGAAGCGGCGGTGGAAACCGGGGTCGACGAGGGTGCGGCGCCAGCGCGTGCACATGAGGGATGCGCGCGGGAGGGAGGAGGGCTTCGGAGGGAGGCAGAGGAGGATCTCTTCGAGGACGACGCCACCGTCCAGCGCGGGCGCCGGCGAGAGCCGGCTCATTCCAGCGGCGAGGCTAGGGTTCGGGAGGCTGTGTGGAGTGAAGTGGACCGTGGAGGTGGAGGGGAAATTGATTTGACTTTTGCACAAACTGAACTACTCCAATTTCCTTACTGAAATGAAATGCTATTTGAGCCCAGCGAACTAGCCGGCCACCATTGGGTGCAAGTACGAATCTTAAGCGGGGGTTTGTTGCCACGTCGGTTTAGAAATAACGTTTTCCAAAAACGTTCGCTGGGATTGGCATATGTGCGAACGAAGCCACGGCCCCACCATACATCCCCTTCCACCAAAAATGCTAGACGCACATAGCCCTACAAACTTCTACAGGCTCTTTCCTAACCAACTAAACATGACCTCTTTGATTTTCAGGTGGGTGGGGCTCAATCTCCCTTTAATCTAATCGCAATTTGACAGCTGAAACACACCCTGTAAAATCCTGTAGATCTCCGTCGATGTAGCATTGCTGCCCCTTCCACTCTCTCTGTCCATCACTATCCTCATTTTCCCCACCCACGAGCTCAACCACCCATCACGGCAACGCGTTGCTGTCGATTTCGAGGTCGAGGACGTGTGCGACGCTGAGGAGATGGGCAGCGACGGCGTCGACGAGCGGGCACGCTAGCGTGGCGCAGGCTCATGGCCTGCTCCCTGCCGACTACTGCGCCGCCTATGAGCATGACCTTCTGATGGAGCTAAATCCGGCAGGTCTCAGGTAGGGCGTCCCGAACTAAACATCTAGATATGACAATACAAAGACACGAGATTTTACCCAGATTCAGACTCTCCAAGGAGATAAAACCGTACATCTTGCTTGTGTTAATTGCTTTGAATGGAGAACAAAGTATAGATGATCTAACCTGAGATTGTTGTTGTATTTCTACGAGCCCTACCCCTCGGTTTATATAGATACCGAGGGTCTAGGATTATAACATCATAGTCGGCTACGTGCTACAAGACCAACGATCTCGATACCTAGGAGTACACGACAAGACTTCATGAGCCTTCCCTTCTATTTAGCATGGGCAGTCCAACATAGCCCATTCGTTAACCGACATGGAGTCCTCGGCCTGGCCCACCAGGCTGGGATACGACGTGGTGAGAGAACTCCTAGCCAGGACACCATCACCTCCCCGCCGCGATGGAAAGTGGAATGAGCTCTGGGGTTGTAGAGTCAGTGTAACACCCATGTAGAACTTCAGCTCCACTGCTGGTAAAGCGGCCCAATTGCTGAACTGTTGAAAGTGGGCATCCTCGAAGCAGATATAATCTGATCCCCTATAATAGCTGCGATTATATCCTAGAGGTCGCATAGCCTTGGTGATTGCTGCATCAAGTTGGGTGAAGGTATCCGACAACAGTATTGTCCATTTAGCCCCAGTGTCTACAATCATTTCTGCGGGGGTTGTGTCCAACGCGACCCCATTGACAAGCACCTCATCCAGCTTCAATGCATACGTTGATCGTTGAAAAGCCCGGGACAAGGGAGTGTAGGAAGTGGAGCTGACACGACTGTAATTCCCCATGGACAAGTAGCATGTCTTCCTTTTGTCACTTGCAAAGCAGTAGCTGAAGGCCTTGTAGCCGCCGACCAGTGGTGCTACTTGTTCAAAGAAGGAGAATGCCTCATCAGCAAATCCCAGTATGCCAGCTTCATACTGGTGGTACTCTGTGTCCAAGCTGCAGCCGAAGATGAAACTACGGAAGTTGTATCCCTTGGCATACTGGCCGATTGCGAGCCTGTCCCACACCACCTTGCCCGTGGAATATGTAGATGATGCTCCAAACGTCATGGTGTAAAGGCAAGTATTCTCTTCCTCCAAGCATGCTTTGGTTTGAAGACGTAGCGCCCGGTGGATCAGGTTGCAGAATTCTTCCGAGCACCTAGCACGCGTCAAACTCGATGACTTGCTGGGGTCGAATATTTCACCGGCATTGGATTGGTCATGGCACCGGAGAGTGCATGGTTCGCACTGAACAAAAGAAAGTGAGGCTCCAGTATCAACTGCCACGAGATTCCAGACCGGTGGTGTGCCCAGCTTGATGGGCATCAGAAAGAGGAAGTTGTTTATATCGTCATTCTGTATCAAGTCAATCGGCAGCGGCAGGTCCATCTCAACGATGTTTGCAGATGACCTCGTATTGCCGAGGTGTTGCTGGACGCATGGATGGTCCCTGTGAAACAATGAGAACTCAAGTGCTCCGTCTGAGTTGACAACATGATCTGTTAAAACAGGCCCGCCACATAATCGTAAGAGACTCATAGTTAAATGCAAATACAATAAGAAAAATATTTTCAGAAACAATTGAACAACTTGCTATTTGTTGAGTCTAGATTTTGTGTGACTAGTCGGTCACTCAACTGGTTTTCAGGTTTTGAAAACATGCTCTTGTGTGCAAAATTACTGCATAGTCTGTGTGTTTTGTGCAATCTGGAACTAGCCTTTTGGATTTACAGTATGTTCTATAGCTTATGTACTTGTGTGCAAAATTACTGCATATGTGTATTGTGCAAAAAACATAAGCGCGATGAGAACCTATCTTGAACAACACATATAACCAGAAGACAAAATGATGTATATATCAAGCAAACACATATGCTGGCACTTTAGATGTGTAGTGTTTATACTATGGGGTCATCACACTATTACCTAAGATTTTTTGCTAACCAGATTCAGCAATTCAGAGCTATCTACCTTCTTAGGTGCTTTATAAACTTATCACTAAGGTGATGACCTTAGGCTTGAACCTTTTGTGGACAAACTTATTAGCATTAATCGAAATGCTTTTGTAAAGAAGAAAAACATGGATGATAAAGGTGTAACAGCTACCGGGTGCCCCTACACCTTGATGAACAGTAAATTCATAAAAAATGGAAAAAGATTCAAACAAATCTGAAACTTTCAGGGATCAAATATGATCAAACATCTGATATTCTTGCAAAGTTTCAGCAGCAAATAACATTCATGGAGCCCTCACAAAAAATCACTGCTAAAAATGTACATAATCTTTGAATAATGATTTTAGTTTTTTTAGGTGAGGGCTTCTCGAATGTTATTTTTAGCTAAAACTTTGCGAGACCATCAAAAGTTTGATCATGTTTGATGTCCCAAAGTTTCAGAGTTTTTTTTATTTTTTTGAATTTGGTTTGAATTTACTGTTTGTAGAGGGTGTAGGGGCACCTGGGTGCTGAAAATCGCGTCTCAAACATGGATGGGGTGATGGTCTTGCATGAAATGTTACATCACAATCATGTAAAGAAACAAGTTGGAATTGTACACCCAAACTTAATTTTGAGAAGGCGTATTATAAAGTGGACTGAGATTTCCTACTTGAATGTGATACTTTGAGGGGGTTTGATGAAAAATGGTTAAAGTATTTAATGTGACTAAGCTTAATAACGAGACCAAAAGTGAAACTTAATTTCAAAGTGCAAAGGGGGTCACACGGGGGGGGAGGGGGGCTAAAATAGAATCTTAGCCTTTATGTGAGATCGTAGGATCAACCAAACATAATATTTAGACAATTCAAAAAAACTAAAATTATTTGACAACATACCTATGGTGTATGCCTACAACTTCAAAAAAAAGTCAGCTCAAAACCCAATTTACCGTGAGATAAAAAAAAAGACAAATTCAACTGTGAATAATGTCAACTTTGGGTGAATAGTATTTGGCACTATCACATGTGTAGGTTGAATTAGGAACTGAAACTTTTGGAGGTTGTACATTATACATGGATGTGTGCCTGCAAATATTTTCCGAAATTTTTAATATGTGTTTGTATTTTCAAAAAATGATATATTGATCTCACCTAAGGCTAGATCTTATACTAGTCTCCCCTGGGTCAGACAAGGACACCCCCCTAACCCGTTTCCTCTTTAACATTGTTGCGAATTGCATGGTAATGAAAGCTCAAGAAAATGGTCCCCTAACTGGTCTAGCTGCTGATTTGATCTCTAGTAGGGTTGCTATTTTTACAATATGCTGACGACACTATTATTTGCATTTCACATGATATAGAGAAGTCCATTAACTTGAATTACAGTTATATTTGTTTGAGATCACGTTTGCGGCTAAAGTAAATTACATGAAAAGTGAGGTCCTTTGTATTGGTGGAGATGATTCCATCAGTCAAACACATATGCTGAAATGTTCAGTTGTTAGGTTGGCCGAACTATCATAGTGTCATACATTTTGAGATGGAGGGAGTACTTGGGGTGCCTATTAGCTACACTAGTTTAAAAATGGTGGATTGGGATTGTGGAAACAAAATTCATAAAAAATGGTGATGACTACAAGGGTAATGATATG
The DNA here is from genome assembly GCF_018294505.1 of Triticum aestivum. Taxonomy (NCBI): domain Eukaryota; kingdom Viridiplantae; phylum Streptophyta; class Magnoliopsida; order Poales; family Poaceae; genus Triticum; species Triticum aestivum. Next base: position 677,539,629 of record NC_057806.1, on the reverse strand, counting down.
TCAATGGGGTGGGGTGGGGTGTGGGGGTATACAAATATCCTATTGAATTCTGTGTTGCCCAATACCCCCTCTTATCATATGTCCATGTTCCCTATGAATAAAACTCGAATTGAAAAATGGTACACACATAGGACAACATTTTTATGGAAGAAAAGAAATATCATATGGTGAGATGGACCAGAGTCTGTAGATCCAGGAATAAAGCTAGTTGATTAGAGGGTAGTAAATTCGTGCCCGTTACCTTACAATAAAGTTATAGTAAAGTTGCGTCAATTAATTTAGATCGGAGGAAGTAATAACGATTTTGTATAAAAGAGAAAGAGACAAAATTACTGAAGGTTGGGGAGGGGCAGCCGGTGGAAGACGCCGTAGTTGGTGCAAGTATGAAGAGGAGTAACACTTTGAGGCACCCGGTGTTGTATGGCAAGATGCCAATGGATCTGGCGATCTTTACAAACGACATCGTAATGGTTAGAGAGTGTACCAACCTGCAACAATGAAATTACAATAAACACACAGACAAATAAACTACTCTTATTATGTATATCAAACAAGGTTAATGCTAGCACTAAAGGTGTTCTTAAAACACCAGTTACCTGATACGTCTCCAATGTATCTATAATTTTTGATTGCTCCATGCTATATTATCTATTGTTTTAGACATTATTGGGCTTTATTTTTCACTCTTATACTATTTTTGGGACTAACCTATTAACCGGAGGCCCAGCCCAGAATTGTTGTTTTTTTGCCTGTTTTAGGGTTTTGAAGAAAAGGAATATCAAACGGAGTCCAAACGGAATGAAACCTTCGGAAACGTGATTTTCTCATCAGATAAGATCCAAGAGACTTGGACCCTCCGTCAAGAAAGCCACAAGGAGGTCACGAGGGTAGGGGGTGCCCCCCTAGGGCGCGCCCCCTGCCTCGTGGGCCCCTCGAAGCTCCACCGACATACTTCTTCCTCCTGTATATATCCACGTAGCCCCAAATGATCGGGGACGGAGCCAAAAACCTAATTCCACCGCCGCAACTTTCTGTATCCACGAGATCCCATCTTGGGCCTATTCCGGAGCTCCGCCGGAGGGGGAATCGATCACGGAGGGCTTCTACATCATCATCCAAGCCCTTCCGATGAAGTGTGAGTAGTTTACTTCAAACCTACGGGTCCATAGCTAGTAGCTAGATGGCTTCTTCTCTCTTTTTGGATCTCAATACAATGTTCTCCCCCTCTCTTGTGGAGATCTATTCGATGTAATCTTCTTTTTGCGGTGTGTTTGTTGAGATCGATGAATTGTGGGTTTATGATCAAGTCTATCTATGAATAATATTTGAATCTTCTCTGAATTCTTTTATGTATGATTGGTTATTTTTGCAAGTCTCTTCGAATTATCAGTTTGGTTTGGCCTACTAGATTGGTTGTTCTTGCCATGGGAGAAGTGCTTAGCTTTGGGTTCAATCTTGCGGTGTCCTTTCCCAGTGACAGAAGGGGCAGCAAGGCACGTATTGTATTGTTGCCATCGAGGATAACAAGATGGAGTTCTTATCATATTGCATGAAATTATCCCTCTACATCATGTCATCTTGCTTAAGGCGTTACTCTGTTTTTAACTTAATACTCTAGATGCATGTTGGATAGCGGTCGATGAGTGGAGTAATAGTAGTAGATGCAGAATCGTTTCGGTATACTTGTCTCGGACGTGATGCCTATATACATGATCATACCTAGATATTCTCATAACTATGCTCAATTCTGTCAATTGCTCAACAGTAATTTGTTCACCCACCGTAGAATACTTATGCTCTTGAGAGAAGCCACTAGTGAAACCTATGGCCCCCGGGTCTCTTTCTCATCATATTGATCTCCATCACTTTATTATTGCTTTGCTTTTACTTTGCTTTTACTTTATCTACTTTGCATCTTTATACCAAAAATACCAAAAATATTATTTATCATCTCTATCAGATCTCACTTTCGTAAGTGACCGTGAAGGGATTGACAACCCCTAAGCACGTTGGTTGCGTTGAGCTATTGGTTTTGTGTAGGTACGAGGGACTCGAGCGTAGCCTCCTACTGGATTGATACCTTGGTTCTCAAAAACTGAGGGAAATACTTACGCTACTTTGCTGCATCATCCCTTCCTCTTCGGGGAAATCCATCGCAGTGCTCAAGAGGTAGCAAGAAGAATTTATGGCGCCGTTGCCAGGGAGTCTGCGCAAAAGTCAACATACCAAGTACCCATCACAATCCCTATCTCCCGCATTACATTATTTGCCATTTGCCTCTCATTTTCCTCTCCTCCCAATTCACCCTTGCCGTTTTATTCGCCTTCTCTCTCTCTATCCTCCCTCTCTTTCTCCGTTTGCCTCTTTTTGCCCGCTAGCTTCTTGTTTGCTCGTATGGTTAGAATAGTTGTTTATTTATTACTAAATAGAGAACCTAAGATTTATGGATCCTCATCCTCTTGCTAATCTTTTTAAGAGATCCAGTTATGTTGAACCAATTGCTAGTGAGTTTTGTGCACTAGATTATCTTTATGAAGTTTCGCTTGAAATTCGTGAATCAGAAAATTGCGATGAAGTATTTTATGAAGTGATTCACGGTAGAAATTTGAATAAAAAGCATGATTGCAATGATGTTATTATAAATTCTATTAATGTAAATTGTGCTAATAATATGCAAAACCCTAAGCTTGGGGATGCTAATTTTGCTATGTCCTCTACTTGTTGCAACGATCATGATCGTGGTGATTCTTCTTTTGATCTTGAAAATTTATTTAAACCCCATGATGAATATGAGATTGATTATAATGTTTGCAATAATTTTGAAAGTGGGTTTGGAAGAATGTCAACTTTAGATCCCACATATTTGGAGAATGTTCAATCTTATGAAGTTTTTGATAAAAGTGGGTTTGGAAAGGTCATGACTTTAGTTAATGTCAATCCCACTATTTTGGAAGAGTGTCAACTTTGCATGCATGTGGATCATGTTGAAAATATTTTATGTGATAGCTATATCGTTGAATTTGATTATGATCCTACATGTAATTATTATGAGAGAGGAAAATATGGTGGTAGAAATTTCATGTTACTAAATTACCTCTCGTTATGTTGAAATTGCTATTGTTTCTTTCCGCTTCCTTGCATATGCTAGTTCTTGCTTGCCTTGATAATTTGTTTGCCTATAAGATTCCTATGCATAGGAATTATGTTAGACTTAGATGTTTTTGTCACGTGTTTTATGATGCTCTCTTTGTGCTTCAATTCTTGCCTTTCATGTGAGCATCATTGAAATAGTATGCCTAGCTATAAGGCTTTAAAGAAAAGTGCTTGTTGGGAGACAACCCAATATTTATCCTTGCTGTTATTCAATAAATAAACTATTTAGCCTCTGTTTTGGTTGTGTTTTTTGTGTTTAATTAGTGTTTGTGCCAAGTAGAACCGTTGGGAAGACTTGGGGAAAGTCTTGTTGAACTTGCTGTAAAAACAGAAACTTTAGCGCTCACGAGAACTGCTTTCATTTTTATTTGGAAAGTGATATTTAGTTAATTATTTTTGTAGATGATTAATAGATAAATTTCTCACGTCCAGCAATTTATTTTAGAATTTTTTGGGTTCCATATCTTGCTCTAGCTACAGATTACTACAGACTGTTCTGTTTTTGACAGATTCTGTTTTTCGTGTGTTGTTTGCTTATTTTGATGAATCTATGGCTAGTAAAATAGTTTATAAATCATAGAGAAGTTGGAATACAGTAGGTATAACACCAATATAAATAAATAATGAGTTCATTACAGTACCTTGAAGTGGTCTTTTGTTTTCTTTCGCTAACGGAGCTCACGAGATTTTCTACTTTAAGTTTTGTGTTGTGAAGTTTTCAAATTTTGGGTAAAGATTTGATGGATTATGGAACAAGAAGTGGAAAGAACCTAAGCTTGGGGATGCCCATGGCACCCCTAAGATAATCTAAGGACACCTAAAAGCCAAAGCTTGGGGATGCCCCGGAAGGCATCCCTTTTTTCGTCTACTTCTATCGGTAACTTTACATGGAGCTATATTTTTATTCACCACATGATATGTGTTTTGCTTGGAGTGTCTTTTATGATTTGAGTCTTTGCTTATTAGTTTACCACAAGCATCCTTTCTGTACACACCTTTTGAGAGAGCCATACATGATTTGGAATTTGATAGAATACTCGATGTGCTTCACTTATATCTTTTTAGCTTTATAATTTTGCTCTAGTGCTTCACTTATATCTTTTAGAGCACGGTGGTGGATTTGTTTTACAGAAACTATTGATCTCTCATGCTTCACTTAGATTATTTTGAGAGTATTAATAGCATGGTAATTTGCTTAAAATCCTAATATGCTTGGTATGCAAGATTAATAATAAAACTTTCGTATGAGTGTGTTGAATACTAAGAAAAGTTTGATGCTTGATGATTGTTTTGAGATATGGAGGTAATAATATCAAAGTCATGCTAGTTGAGTAGTTGTGAAATTGAGAAATACTTGTGTTGAGGTTTGCAAGTTCCGTAGCATGCACGTATGGTAAACGTTATGCAACAAATTTGAAACATGAGGTGTTATTTGATTGTCTTCCTTATGAGTGGCGTTCGGGGACGAGCGATGGTCTTTTCCTACCAATCTATCCCCCTAGGAGCATGCGCGTAGTGCCGAGGTTTTTGATGACTTGTAGATTTTTGCAATAAGTATGTGAGTTCTTTATGACTAATGTTGAGTCCATGGATTATACGCACTCTCACCCTTCCATCCTTGCTAGCCTCTTCGGTACCATGCATTGCCCTTTCTCACATTGAGAGTTGGCGCAAACTTCGCCGGTGCATCCAAACCCCGTGATATGATACGCTCTTTCACACATAAACCTCCTTATATCTTCCTCAAAACAGCCACCATACCTACCTACTATGGCATTTCCATAGCCATTCCGAGATATATTGCCATGCAACTTTCCATCATTCCGTTCATCATGACACATTCATCATTGTCATATTGCTTAGCATGATCATGTAGTTGACATAGTATTTGTGGCAAAGCCACCATTCATAATTCTTCTATACATGTCACTCTTGGTTCATTGCATATCCCGGTACACCGTCGGAGGCATTCATATAGAGTCATCTTTGTTCTAGTATCGAGTTGTAATCATTGAGTTGTAAATAAATATAAGTGTGATGATCATCATTATTAGAGCATTGTCCCAAGTGAGGAATAAATAAAAAAAGGCCATAAAAAAGAGAAGGCCCAAAAAAGGGAAAGGCCATAAAAAAGAAAAGGCCCAAAAAATGAGAGAAAAAGAGAGAAGGGACAATGTTACTATCCTTTTACCACACTTGTGCTTCAAAGTAGCACCATGATCTTCATAGTAGAGAGTCTCTCATGTTATCACTTTCATATACTAGTGGGAATTTTTCATTATAGAACTTGGCTTGTATATTCCAACAATGGGCCTCCTCAAGTGTCCTAGGTCTTCGTGAGCAAGCAAGTTGGATGCACACCCACTAGTTTCTTTTGTTGAGCTTTCATACATTTATATATAGCTCTAGTGCATCTGTTGCATGGCAATCCCTACTCCTTGCATTAACATCAATCGGTGGGAATCTCCATAGCCCATTGATTAGCCTCGTTGATGTGAGACTTTCTCCTTTTTTGTCTTCTCCACATAACCCCCCTAATTATATTCTATTCCACCCATAGTGCTATGTCCATGGCTCGCACTCATATATTGCATGAAAGTTTATAGGTTTGAGATTACTAAAGTATGAAACAATTGCTTGGCTTGTCATCGGGGTTGTGCATGATGATAGCATTCTTGTGTGACGAAAATGAAACATGACTAAACTATATGATTTTGTAGGGATGAACTTTCTTTGGCCATGTTATTTTGAGAAGACATAATTGCTTAGTTAGTATGCTTGAAGTATTATCATTTTTATGTCAATATGAACTTTTGTCTTGAATCTTTCAGATCTGAATATTCATACCACAATTAAGAAGAATTACATTAAAATTATGCCAAGTAGCAATCCGCATCAAAAATTATGTTTTTATCATTTACCTACTCGAGGACGAGCAGGAATTAAGCTTGGGGATGCTTGATACATCTCCAACGTATCTATAATTTTTGATTGCTCCATGCTAATATTATCTACTGTTTTAGACATTATTGGGCTTTATTTTCCACTTTTATATTATTTTTGGGACTAACCTATTAACCAGAGGCCCAGCCCAGAATTGTTGTTTTTTTGCCTATTTTAGGGTTTCGAAGAAAAGGAATATCAAACGGAGTCCAAACGGAATGAAACCTTTGGAAAAATGATTTTCTCATCAGATAAGATCCAGGAGACTTGGACCCTCCGTCAAGAAAGACACAAGGTGGTCATGAGGGTAGGGGGCGCCCCCCGCCTAGGGCGCGCCCCCTGCCTCGTGGGCCTTGTCGGTGTCCAAACCGGCGGATCTCGGGTAGGGGGTCCCGAACTGTGCGTCTAAGGCGGATGGTAACAGGAGGCAGGGGACACGATGTTTTACCCAGGTTCGGGCCCTCTTGATGGAGGTAAAACCCTACGTCCTGCTTGATTTATTCTTGATGATATGAGTATTACAAGAGTTGATCTACCACGAGATCGGAGAGGCTAAACCCTAGAAGCTAACCTATGGTATGATTGTATGTTTTTCTACGGACTAAAACCCTCCGGTTTATATAGACACCGGAGGGGGCTAGGGTTACACAAGGTCAGTTACAAAGGAGGAGATATCCATATCCGTACTGCTTAGCTTGCCTTCAACGCCAAGTAGAATCCTATCCGGACACGGGACGAAGTCTTCAATCTTGTATCTTCATAGTCCAACAGTCCGGCCAAAGGATATAGTCCGGCTATCCGAAGACCCCCTAATCCAGGACTCCCTCAGTAGCCCCTGAACCAGGCTTCAATGACGATGAGTCCGGCGCGCAGTGTTGTCTTCGGCATTGCAAGGCGGGTTCCTCCTCCGGATACACCACAGAAGAGTTTGAATAAAAGTATAGTGTTCGACCCTGCAAAATACGTTCCACATACCACCATAGAGAGAATAATATTTCCACAAATCTAATCCGCTGACACGTTTCGACAACATGACATCATGCCATGGCTTGGTGATTATTCGAACCGTTTTTCTTTAACTAGCCCCGCACATAACGCAAGGCAGTTTCTTGACACGTCATGTCAAAGCAGAGATCGTGTCCCCCTTATTACAGGATTCTCATTAATACGGTCGTGGGTAACCCAACCGCGCCTAGGACTCCTAGATTTTAGGCAAGTCCCAAACGGCCACGAGGAGGACGCTTGATATTCACCCTCTTAATAAAGGGACAAGGCTTTTACTTTTTTCCTCCCGTGCTTAATCGAATCCTTCCCCCGCCTCGAGTTCTAACACCCAAAGCCCAGGTCAGGTGCTTCGGATCTTCAATCATGTCCGGATCCAGCCTCCAGGGCCGGTAGATGCTATCCTCCGTCACGAAAGAGGATATCAAGAAGTTGAGGGAGGCAAGATACCTGACCGCCGAAGTTTCGCATCTGCTGCCTACCCGAGGGTAGGTCGTCCCTTCTCTTGAACCCAATGAAGACGTCGTGTTCATCTCCCACTTCCTCCGAGGACTAGGCCTCACTCTGGATCCCTTCGTTAGGGGTTTGATGTTCTATTACGGGCTTGATTTCCACGATCTAGCCCCGGATTCCTTTCTCCACATCTCGGCATTTATTGTCGTATGTGAGGCCTTCCACCGCATTACCCCTCACTTTGGCCTGTGGCTCAAGACCTTTGACGTGAAGCCGAAGACGGTCGAGGGGCAGTATGCAGCGTGCGGAGGTGCATTAATAAGCAAGATTGCTGGAGCTCTATGGTCAAAGGGTTCCTTTCCAGAGGTTTCCGGATTATGGCAACGGGAGTGGTTCTACATCACTGCTCCTAGAAGTTCCAAGTGGGTAGCTTCCCCCGCCTTTCGCTCGGGCCCTCCACCAGAACTGATGTCATAGATCAGCAGGGGGCTGAGCTGGGGTCCAGCCAATGATGTGCCCATACTGCAGAGCCGCATCTAAGATCTCTTCGAGGGAGATTTTAGTTTGGTTATGGTAGTGCAAGTCATGCTGGTTCGTCAAGTCCAGCCTTGCAAACGCCGGCCCCTCTGCTTGTGGGAATTCAACCCAGAAGGACCGCGTGCTATTCAGAATTTCCTCGGCCTGACGCACGAGGAGATGTACAAGTCGTTTTTCGGACCCCAAATAGAGTGTCCGGACACCTCTGAGGATGTGGGCCTGAGCAGCAACCGCACCGCGGCCCAAGTAAGTAATCCTCTAGTCGAACACACAGTCTTTCATTTATCACGACATCATTCTGAAGAATCGCTCTTTGACCAGGACTGGATAACAAAGGCGAAGATGATCTGGTGTTCGGCCCCCCTTCCCGAAGGCTTGGACAATCCGGTGGTGGAAAAGATGCTCGAGCCAGCACCTTGCCCGGTGCCCTCAAAGGAAGATGAAGGGGGGAACAAAGAGGCCGAAAGCGGGCCTCCACCACTACCTATTCCATCCGAGGGAACGAGCGCCTCCGTGAGGGAGGATAACCAAGGGAGGAAGAGGACTACCTCTGATGATCCGGAAACCAAGGTTTCCAAATGGGAGAAGAAAACTCCACCAGAGGGTCCTGCCTCGGAGGGTGCTCCTGCCGCACAAAGTCCGTGCGGGGATCAGCCCTCTAACGAGCTGTAAGTAATCAAAAAGTACTTAATAGCGAAGATATACTACCTTACTTCTGAGGGAGATAACCGAAGCATTTTATCTTGCAGTTCGGATCTGAGCCCTTCTCAGCAGAGCTCGTCATCGGGGGATCTTCTTCCGGAGATGATGGAGAGTGAAACGCCTCCCCCGGACTCCCCAGCTCAAGAAGCGGGCGACCTTGAAGTGTCATCACGGAGAGTTTCTCCGGATCCGGCAAGGCCAGAAGGTAATCCCATAGTCACCCGAAGCCCTCAGTATCCGGCTCTTGAAGAGAGCAATCAAAAGAGTCTGGCGCCATCTGTTATGCGGTCGGACGTACTGAAGGATATGTTAGAGCGAGCGACTATCTCAGAAGAGCACCGTACATTAATGTGTACGGTGATTGACAGGATTTCGTCCGCCAAAAACGGGTTGCATGAAGCCTTTAGGAGTCTACTGACGGGCTTTGAGGTACGTGAAATGATATACATTTGTGATGGTACCGCACATTTTTAGATGTGCCCTGTGTAGATAGTAGCCCCTAAGACTCTGGTTGTCATCGAGAACGGCGGCGAACAGAGGATCATAGTCCCCGGTAATAACCAGACCGCCTTTATGTGCAGGTGTCCGAAGCTCCGGTGGCTAGCCGGACTGATGGGGTTGCCGAACTGAAGCGGCGATTGGATGCGGCGGATGCCGACATCGAGCTTGTTAACAAGCGGCTTGACGAGGCACAGGGTAGGTGATGTTTATAATGAATGTCACATAGTAAGAGGAGCGTGATGCCAGTATCTTTAATATATTGTGACTACAGATGGAGCTGCCACCGTGGAGGCCCTGCGGGCGGAGCTTGCCCGAGCCAAGGAGCAAGCAAGGAGTAGTAATGCGGCCGCTTTGAAGGCGGCCGAAGAGTTGAGAGCCGAGAAGGCCGTGCATAGCGAGAGCAAAGAGAAAATGGCCAAAATGGCTGTGAAGTTAAAAGACACTGCCGACCGCTGCCAGTTTCTTGAAGAAGAAAACCGAGCGAAGGCTACGGACCTCGAAAAGGCCACAATGGCGACCAAAGACACCCGCTCTGCAATGAGAGCGAAGAAGGAGGAACTACGTGAAGCCGGGGACATTGTGGCTGGTATGCCCCTCTGGATCGGCTGTGGAGTTCGGCCGACGCATATCTGGACTTAGCGGCGAGCGCTGTCGATGCGGCCGAATACTTCCGAGATCAAACAGATCATGAAGTGGACAAGCTGTTCTGGTCGCAATTTAATGTTACAAAGCGTTCGCTTCCATTGATGGATCAGCTTGCCGAATGGGCCGAACTCAATAGATTGTCCGGACTCGCCATGAGGTCTGTCGTGGATCATCTGTGGTCGGAAAGGCCAAAGTCGAACATCTATTTTAGCTTGGTGCAGCAGTTCCTTGGTGCAGTGCCACACATTAATGCGATGAAGTGGTCGGCGTGCATAGAAGGCTCGCGGATGGCCCTTGCCCGTGTCAAAACATACTGGGCGGAGATGGATGCCACCACTGTCGCGGCGCAGGGTTCGGCCATAGGCCGAGTGGCTGCCGAGCACTATTTTGAAGAAGTTCTTGAGGGCGCTCGTTCGATAGAGGCCCAGTGCTCGAAGAATGTTATGTTTGAGTGACATGTATTCCCATTGTAAAAACAACGTTTTATTGAATTTATCAAGGCTGTATTTATACTTTTGCCCGAAAGTATTGTGTTGCCTCCTGTGCGGCCGTTTATGTATACATGTATATAACCTGAAAGATTGCAGTCGTCGGTTTCAGCCCCCACGCATATAATGCGGGGGGTGTCCGCAGAAGACGCGTATTCACACTTAATCCAACGTCCTGGTCCTATTAAGGAGGTGATAGCGCAGTGAACTAGGCAACCGGACTATAATGCTTTAGCACTTTCACTTAGCCAGAGGAGTTTGACAGTGGGGCTACTACATAGCCCCTGGTGGCTCCGCACTCATCCGGATTCGGGGTGCGTTCATGCCTGGCCGGGAAACGGCCCTTCGTTAATGTGGAGGAATCCTGAAGATTCCAATAGGACATCGAGTGGTTGACCAGTCTCACTCTATATCATGACAGTCAGTTTTCGGCTTTCTCTACTGAGGTGCTCGTCCGGATGAACCAGGGCACAATCGCAGTAGTTCTCCTGGTGCCGCCTTAGCCGATAGAGCGGAACGTAAGGCAGCAAAACACAAGAGCCGGGCAAACCCAGCATTTGACCAAAGACATGATTCGGAGCTGACATATAAGGCCAAACTCGCGACGCCGAATACTCCCTAAGGTATTCGGTCTTTATGGTGTAAACCGGGTCTAAACAGTACCCTTTGTAAGATGCCCCTGGTGTCCAGGTACGTGCATTATTCTGGCGTGGCCACATGCCAAGACGTTAGCATCCTTCTCGATTATACTGAGAATCCGAGGGATGTAAATCAACAAGAGACAGTAAAAAAGGTTTACGCAGGGTCTTAATCTACAAAGAATCCTTGAACGGGTCCCTGCTGCACGTCTGTGTCTGTGTCTCCGTTGTGCCGTATCCTGGACGGGTGTAGCACGATGGTCATCTGAAAAAGAGAGGAACTTAATTGAAAAGTTGCCGTGCAAAGGTTAAGTGTACTAAATAAACAATATATAGTTTAAAATGAGTAAAGATGAGCCTTATTGCCACTTTTGCGCACGCGTTGAGCCCCTTGTATTGTAATAGGGGTATAGCCATCAAACCTGTATTAATTACGTATAGCTGCGCCGGACTCATCTAACCGCGTCTGTGGTCTTAACGACCTGTCAAATGCTTGAGTTGGTGAGGCCGTTTAGTGTGCGGCAGCCAAGGCGGCCGCACCGTCTTCGGCGCGCAAGGAGCGCTCAATATTTCCATTTACTATAATGATGCCACATGGACCGGGCATCTTAGGCTTGAGGGAATCGTAATGGGGTATTGCGTTAAAGCGATCGAAAGCTTCATGTTTGAGTAGTGCTTGATAGCCACTTTGGAATGGAGCGACGTGGAAAGTTAAATTTTCGCTGCGGAAGTTATCGGGGAAGCCGAATATAACCTCTAGTACCAGGGAGCCCCTGCAATGAGCCTCCGGGCCTGGCATTATTCCTTTAAAGGTGGCATTGCTGCGGAAAAAATTTTGTTGGGTCTATCCCCATTTTATGGACTATGTCCTGATATATCAGATTTAAACTGTTGCCGCCGTCCATCAGGACTCGTGTGAAGTGGTATCCGTCAATTATTGGATCTAAAACCAAGGCAGCCCATCCTGCACGCCAGATACTTGCCGAGTAATCCCGATGGTCGAAGGTGATCGGTTGGGACGACCAGTGGCGGAGCTCCGCGGTGATAGGCCCTGGGGCATGTTTCTCTAAAGGTGCCGCTTTGTTTCTCCCTTTTATTACGTGTAATACGTTGACTGTTTTGACTTCTGGTGGGAATTTCTTCTGTTCCCCTGTGCTTTGCTTGTGAGGCGCGTCCTCGTCTTCACTTGGTGTATCCTGCCCCTTGTGTTCGGTGTTGAGCTTGTCGGACTATTTGAAGACCCAACATTCTCTGTGGGTATGATTTGCAGGTTTATCAGGGGTGCTATGGATTTGACATATTTGGTCCAGAATTTTGTTTAGGCTGGACAATTCGTCTCTGCTGCCTTTGGAGGGCGGCTTTTGCTAACCTGGCTGAGAGCTTCTAAATCCGACGTTTACCGCCGTGCTCTTCGGGCTGTCTTCTTTATTCCGGCGCTTATTCTTGTTGCGTCGTGATTTCCCGTTTCCATCCCTGACTTCAGATGTACTTGGGTCGCTAGTGCTTCATCGGGCTAACCAGCTGTCCTTGCCCACGCAAAAACGGGTCATGAGGCTTGTTAATGCTGCCATTGTTCTCGGCTTTTCTTAACCGAGGTGTCTGGCAAGCCATTTGTCTCGAACGCTATGCTTGAAAGCTGCTAAGGCTTAGGCATCCGGACAGTCGACTATTTGGTTCTTTTTAGTGAGGAACCTGTTCCAAAGTTTTCGGGCGGACTCTCCGGGTTGTTGAGTTATATGACTTAAATCGTCTGCATCCGGTGGTCGGATGTATGTCCCTTGGAAATTTGCCTGAAAGGCGTCTTCGAGCTCTTCCCAGCTTCCGATGGAGTTTTTGGGGAGGCTTTTAAGCCAATGCCGAGCTGGCCCTTTGAGCTTGAGGGGTAAGTACTTGATGGCGTGGAGATCATCTCCTCGAGCCATATGGATATGGAGGATGTAGTCCTCAATCCAGACCCCAGGTCTGTTGTTCCGTCGTATGCATCTATGCTTACGGGTTTGAATTCCTCTAGAAATTCATGGTCCAGCTCCTCGTCGGTGAAACATAGGGGGTGTGCGACACCCTTGTATTTGGGTGTACCGTGGTGTTCAGATGTTTGTTGTGTTGCATTGTGTGTTGGAGCGCGCTTGCGTGGTCCATAGATGGATCTGGTTGCGTTGTCCTTTTGATGCGAGCCCTTACGCGGATCGCATACTGCTTTATGTGCGGCGTCGTTTGCCGCTTTATGTTGGCTATGAGGTCGTCTATCCGACCGGATGGCCGTTTTATTTTTTAATTGTGGAGGATCTAAGGCCTCCTCATCAAATTCAGGTAGCAACTTTCGCTTCGGATAGCTCTTGGTGTGGCGATTACTTCCGTACTTCACTGCAGTGTTGAGCACTTCACTCCATTTGATTTTGAGTGTGTCTTGTGCAGCCTTGAGCCTTTGCTTCTGTTTTTTCAGAATCCTCGTCATGGCAACAAGCCTTTGGTGGGAATTATGTTGCTCCAGGCGCCTGTCTGGTGTGGTGTCGTCCGGACTGTTATCTTCGACGGAGTCGGGTTGTTCGGTTTGATTCCCCGTGTTGCCCTGGTCGGGCGATGGTTCACCCTGCTCTATCGCTGGGTCTATATGATCGTTATTTCTGCCGAGGCGGGATTTGGAGCGGCGTTTACGTCACCGCTTTGACTGCTTCTCGAGGGAACAACCCTTGGATGCGTCCTTCCGTTCCTCGTCGTTGTTTTCGTTGGGTGTGTCCACCATGTATACGTCATATGATGAGGTGGCTGTCCAGTGCCCTGTGTGTAGTGGTTCCTCTTTGCCTTCCGCATCATCGTCCATACCGTCGATGTCTTCGGAGTCGAAGTCGAGCATGTCGGTTAAGTCATCAATAGTGGATACTAAGTGGGTGGTGGGTGGGCGGCGAATTTCTTCGTAATCCACATCCCAATCCTGTCGGGCGTAGTTCGGCCAGGACTCTCCTGACAAGGAGAGAGACCTTAATGAGTTTAGTATGTCGCCAAAGGGCGAGTGCTGAAAAATATCTGCGGAGGTAAACTCCATGGTCGGCACCCAATCGGATTCGACAGGAACGGGCGCAGGCGGTTTGGAGTCCATGGCCGGAGAAGGAACTGGCAGTTTGGCAACACGGCTCTCGTGAAGGGTAAGGTTGATATTTGGCTCGATCGCCGCAGAGGATACAACCTCCGTGGCGGGGTCTATCCACCCGTCCATGGATGGCGCAACTGGCTCCGAATTGAGGGTCGGAGCGGCTGCCGGTGCGATTTCTTGAACACTGTCCGATGGTAGAGCTAAATCGTACTCATCGTGACCGCGTGGTGCACAAGGCAGGGGCTCGAATCCGTCAAAGATCAAGTCTCCGCGGATATCGGCCGTGTAGTTTAAGCTTCCAAACCTAACCTGGTGGCCAGGGGCGTAACTTTTGATCTGCTCCAGATGGCCAAGCGAGTTGGACCGCAGTGCGAAGCCGCCGAACACAAAGATCTGTCCGGTGAGAAAAGTCTCCCCCTGGACTGCATCGCTATCGATGATCGTAGGAGCCATCAAGCCTAACGGCGACGGCACAGAGGAGCTCTCAGTGAAAGCACCAATGTCGGTGTCAAAACCGGCGGATCTCGGGTAGGGGGTCTCGAAATGTGCGTCTAAGGCGGATGGTAATAGGAGGCAGGGGACACGATGTTTTACCCAGGTTCGGGCCCTCTTTATGGAGGTAAAACCCTATGTCTTGCTTGATTTATTCTTGATGATATGAGTATTACAAGAGTTGATCTACGACGAGATCGGAGAGGCTAAACCCTAGAAGCTAACCTATGGTATGATTGTATGTTTTTCTACGGACTAAAACCCTCCGGTTTATATAGACACCGGAGGGGGCTAGGGTTACACAAGGTCGGTTACAAAGGAGGAGATATCCATATCCGTACTGCCTAGCTTGCCTTCCACGCCAAGTAGAGTCCTATCCGGACACGGGACGAAGTCTTCAATCTTGTATCTTCATAGTCCAACAGTCCGGCCAAAGGATATAGTCCGGCTGTCCGGAGACCCCCTAATCCAGGACCCCCTCAGGCCCCTCGAAGCTCCACCGATGTACTTCATCCTCCTATATATATCTACGTACCCCCAAACGATCGGGGACGGAGCCAAAAACCTAATTCCACCGCCGCAACTTTCTGTATCCACGAGATCCCATCTTGGGGCCTGTTCAAAGCTCCACCGGAGGGGGCATCGATCACGGAGGGCTTCTACATCATCATCCAAGCCCCTCCGATGAAGTGTGAGTAGTTTACTTCAAACCTACGGGTCCATAGCTAGTAGCTAGATGGCTTCTTCTCTCTTTTTGGATCTCAATACAATGTTCTCCCCCTCTCTTGTGGAGATCTATTCGATGTAATCTTCTTTTGCAGTGTGTTTGTTGAGACCGATGAATTGTGGGTTTATGATCAAGTCTATCTATGAATAATATTTGAATCTTCTCTGAATTCTTTTATTTATGATTGGTTATCTTTGCAAGTCTCTTCGAATTATCAGTTTGGTTTGGCCTACTAGATTGGTTGTTCTTGCCATGGGAGAAGTGCTTAGATTTGGGTTCAATCTTGCGGTGTCCTTTCCCAGTGACAGAAGGGGCAGCAAGGCATGTATTGTATTGTTGCCATCGAGGATAACAAGATGGGGTTCTTATCATATTGCATGAAATTATCACTCTACATCATGTCATCTTGCTTAAGGCGTTACTCTGTTTTTAACAGAATACTCTAGATGCATGCTGGATAGCGGTCGATGAGTGGAGTAATAGTAGTAGATGTAGAATCGTTTCGGTCTACTTGTCTCGGACGTGATGCCTATATACATGATCATACCTAGATATTCTCATAACTATGCTCAATTCTGTCAATTGCTCAACAGTAATTTGTTCACCCACCATAGAATACTTATGCCCTTGAGAGAAGCCACTAGTGAAACCTATGGCCCCCGGGTCTCTTTCTCATCATATCAATCTCCATCACTTTATTATTGCTTTGCTTTTACTTTGCTTTTTACTTTATCTACTTTGCATCTTTATACCAAAAATATTATTTATCATCTCTATCAGATCTCACTTTCGTAAGTGATCGTGAAGGGATTGACAACCCCTAAGCGCGTTGGTTGCGTTGAGCTATTGTTTTTGTGTAGGTATGAGGGACTCGAGCGTAGCCTCCTACTGGATTGATACCTTGGTTCTCAAAAACTAAGGGAAATACTTACGCTACTTTGCTGCATCATCCCTTCCTCTTCGGGGAAATCCATCGCAGTGCTCAAGAGGTAGCATTACCGTGGTTGATCATCCAATGAACCGCGGAACTGAAGATCATTGAATCCATATTTTGACTTGGCCAAGAACTGAAATAGGGAAAAGTTAAGTCGTTGGATATACATATCGAGAATAATTAATTTTGAGTAAACATTCAGTATGCAACATACCTTGATGAGCACAACAAAGGTCACTGATGTGAGGACACCAGTCAGGAAGGCGACCAGCCGAACGACTCCAATAGCCTGTGGTATTCCCTATTTGAACAGTCGAATTTAGACATATGCATATTTTAAGACTAACTAATAAGGGTATCTTCAGATCCCTAAAACGGACACACTATTTGTTCATAGACGGATCCGGACAAGTCTGCAAACACTGATACGGGAGCCAGCCATCCAAAAGCCTAAACACCTGGTAAATTCTGGCATCAATTTTCATTTTGAATGTATATCAATATGTATTAAATTAAAATGTGGTGTTCATAGCATCCAATCACAACCAAAATAGACGGATGTTCATAGTTCTCTCATGTGCCCGATCACAAAAAATCCAGTCCGGCAATCCATGCAAAAAAACAATATTTTTGCCCTCCCAGACCGGCTACCCATACCTCCTCCCTCACTCTGCCCCTGGCTCCTCCTCACCAGCCGCCGCTATCTCGGCCTCCTCCATCTTGGCCATCAAGCACTTCAATGTCTTGACATGGGTGTGATCATGATCATCGTCGCTTCGGGATCCAACTAGTCTGGTCAACATTTGTGTCTCCCCCAAAGCGGCCGCGAGCTCAACTCTCCTCTCTTCAAGCTTGGCCATATTATCGGCTGCCGCTATCAAGATGTTAAACCTCTCTGTCCTTTTCTTCTTCATTTTTGGAACATTTGACACATGCCTCCTCCTTCGCCAAGATGCCCTCGAACCTCTCCGTTATCTTGGCCGCCACCCTTTCTCGCTTCTCCTTCTTCTCGTCCCATTTCTTTTCGGGAACCCCCTTCTAACCTTCTTGAGCGGCCTTTTTGTTGGGCAATTTTATCACCTGCGTCTTCCTCATTGTCGATGCTGGCAGTCTTCATGGAATTGGTGATTCCATTTTGACAATTGGGTTGCCCATCCAACTTTAACCAACCATGCATGAGGACAAAGTTCCTCTTATCAATCTTCAAGAATAAATTACACAGACGGATGGCTACACAAAAATAAATTCTCAACATTGTGCATCGACCATAGCCGGACAAAAGACATAGAGCATGGACGACCAAATGTAGAATATATAGAGTAACTTATTTCTTTGATGATTAGTGCACACTTGGCCACCGACCGATGAGTTGTTTCAAATGGCCACAATACTTGCTCACGGCTTCGTGGATGATGCACCATCGATGGTTGAGCGACTTGATCCCACAATTGCGGATGAGTTTGTTGAGGTAGAGGTCAAAGTTCTTGTGCTCATGGAACCAAGTATGGATGTTAGCCTGAAATGTTGCACCCTTTAGCTCCCTGCTATGTATCACATCAATTCTAGTGGCCAACCACACATCGCAAAACAATTCGACCTCCCTCATGCTAGAACTTTCTCCACTGCCCCTCTTCTTTGGATTGGTCGGCCCGTCCTTTGGATTAAGGTCATCGTCACCGTCCTGCTGTGGTTTCCCGATGTACGAGTCTGACTGCTGGGTGTACGTGCCCGTGCCCAGCTGGGGGTGCCTATTCAGCTCTGAGGCATCCACTTGTCATTCCTTGTAGTAGCCTCCACCTACCCTCCATTGTGGATGATCTCCATCATCTTCCTACCTGCATCATCATACGATGACTCACTCGTTTGAGACATATTGGTGAACAAAGAGTGTGCACCGAGCTGATCCACACAGGGTGTTTGCAAACGCACAAGCGTAAGCAATGGGTCGGGGAAATGGAGCATCGCTGCGTTCACATCGACGCAATATGGCACATGCATGCGGTAGAGGCCGGGGATTACTGCTATCGGCCAAGCTTGTAGCGACCCGACCTCAGACGGTCAAGTCTCTGTGCTTAAGTGTCATCCCTGGATCGGTATGCTGACACACACAGTACTCGAGGATTTATAATAGAGGTAAATCACATGTATAAAGTAACGCAAAATATTATTACCTCAATCCAAATAGCGGAAGTAACAAGGTTGTGGATTCCCATCAACACCAACGGCAAAGTTGAGTGTAGAAATCGTAACCCTAACGTATCACTTACTCGTCATAAGAATCATGCAACATGAGACGTTGCAGCCACAAAGAGTCGGTACATTGAATGTGCTGGCAAATTTACACCACAGGATAATCATGAATAATAGCTATCACTACATGCATATTTGGCTAGTGGAAAAGCTCTATGGTTATAGTGTTTTTGCGAAAAGCCAATTTTTCCCTACTGCAAAGGAATAAAATTTATTTAACTACAAAGTTGGTTGAAAATATTGAGAAGGTTCTGCCAACTCAATCCCAAATTAACATCAATAACCCAACAAATTATTTAAGTAACATGATGAGATCAATATGATAATCTAAGAACCAGATACTCAAGATGTCCATAACCGGGGACACGGCTAATCATGATTAGTTTGTACACTCTACAGAGGTTTGCGCAATTTTCCCCACAAGACTCGATCTCCTCCGTTGGATTTCTCGCACTACATGATGTTTGAGAAACGGATGACCGAGACAGAGACATAGTCTTTCAGAAGCATTAACTCTCTACTCCGGATAGACTATACCACCTACAACCCACTACCTGCTAGTCTATCTCTTCAAGAGCTTCACGCAACTTACTCAACTATGCTAGAGCCCATAATAGCTTGTGGCTGCACACGGAAGTTTCTAGCATGAATAATCATATGATCCCTTTGAGCCTGGGTGGCATTCCATAGGGTGATCACACGGGTCCTCCGGGATCCCCTTGGGCAAACACTGGGTTCTCCTGGTGCCCCAACCAATCCACCCAGATGTGTATTAAAGTAGCCACCTTAATTTAACCATTAAATAATAACTCTCACATCTGTCATGAATTATCTCAAACCAATCCACGTCTACGAGCATAGCATAGCAATATGAGCAGAACGTAAAAGTAACTCCCAAGGTTTGAATGCAGGGCAATAGGTTCCTACCTCATAAACTACTTCCTGATACCCACATGTTATCAATTCCTAACCATGCAATGTTTCAGAGTGAAACTAATGCATAAAACCTGGGTATGAAAGGGATATGATCAAAGTGTGAACTTGCCTACAATGTTGATGAAGATGATTCACACTCATAACTCTTGATAGTTCTACTCGTCACACTCCGTTCAACCTATCGTAGGCAAGCAATAGTAACCACACATAAGCAATCACTCAAAAGGTCGGAAAGAACGAAGAACAATTCGGAAAGCATCAAAACCAAGCAAATAACTCTTGCAACATAAAACAATTTCTAACAGTACCAAAATTATGTGTATTTGGCCTTATCAGAAAGTTTAGGTCAAGAGCTTTGGTTTTCCAAAAGAATCAACTCAAAGGGAGCTACGAAACTCAAGTTATGAACAACACAAGTTTGAATACAAATCTGTTTGAATTCAAATTTTAAAACTTTCAAAAACATGTTTAAGTTGTTTTACTGGATAGAGGAGATCATAACGAAGAAGTGGGCGTTGGTTTCATTGGATTTGGATAAACGAGTAAAAAGATGCGGTCGTTAGAAAACCAGGGGCTAATCTGTAGATAAAACCTAGCGAATAGGTCCCTGGCAGAAAACTAAAATAAAAGAAAAAGACTAAATAGTGGACGTTCATTACCGATCGCTAACGAACGAAAATCGTTCGCTACCGAACCATAGCTAATGAACGCTCGTAGAATAAGTTAACCTAAAATAATAAACCGGCTAAAAACGAAAACCGAACCCTAATTGAAAATAAACCGGGACGGTTAGTTACCGGTTCGGCCGGTTCAGGCAGGAAAACTAACAGCGACGGTTTGTCGACAATGGCGGCTCTGGCGGGGTCGGCGGCGCGGCGCGGGTGGCGGTGGATGCGGCGCGGGACTGCAACGGCAGCGAGGCGAGCAGGCGGGGCACGGCGCGGTGGCGGTGGTGCAGCGACGGTGATGTTCGGCGGCAGCAGCGGATCTGGCTGCGGCGGCGGCAATGCGGGCGGGATGCGGCAACGGCGAAGCGAGAGCGGGGAGGAGAGAGAGGGGCGAGGGGCGTCGGGGTCGGCCTTAAAAGGGCGAGGGGAGGGGAGGTGGTGGCGTGGAGGAGGGGGCGATGGGCGTCGTAGAGGCGGCGGACTCCGGCGAGTCCCGCTGGGGCACGCGATAAGGAAGGCGGTGGCGCGCTGGCTGGGTTGGGCCGTGGCCTATTGGGTCGGCCCAGTTCGGCGGTGGGGAGAAATGTTTTTTTTTATTTTTTCAAATATATATATATATATATATATATATATATATATATATATATATATATATTCCAGATAAACAAAAATAAAAAATATTATATAGGCATATAATATATCAAAATTTTCAGAAAAAGATTTTCTACGACATGAACATTTTTTTAGCACCAAATAAAATCTACAGAAATTCAAATAAAGCAAAGAGTGCTACTGTTGAAATAAAACCTCATAAAAATCATTTTTAAAAAACCTAAATGAATTCAAATTTATTTATCTCCAATTTTTTGATGTAGGGAATCATGTTACCCTATTTTCCATATATTTTATTTTTGGAGTAAAATAATTTGAATAAAACTCAAATAACTCCGAATTGAAAATAATTTCAAAAGGATATTAAATTTGATCCTTTCAAACTCCCAACTCATATTTCATACGTTTTGAAGAAGTCATTTTATCTTCTCTCGTGAAAATCATTGAGTTGCGTAAAGTTTCAGAATTGGAAATATTTTCAAATGAAATTCAAATATTTTCAACACCCCTTTTCATTTAAATAAATGGAACAAGTCATGTCATCTTCTCTCTAGGGTTTTGCGGTGAAAAGAATTTGAATTTACGGAGATCATAAATGCAAAAATGAAAGTTTGGAAAGTCCTTTTATTCCCTCTCATTTAACTTTCAAAAAGTTTCAAATTCACTCACTTTCAGTCAATCAATCACACAACGAACAAGCAATCAATTCAAATCTATCTATTTATTATAACATTCCAAAATTTAGAATTTTGGGATGTTACAAACCTACCACCCTTAAAAAGAATCTCGTCCTCGAGATTCGGAGAGGCTAGAAAGAAATGGGTTAGGTTTGGGGGTCTTCTCAAAATCCATCGATTGTCTTTGGGGTCCGGGGTGCTACCACCCTTAGAAACATGGTTACGGTTCCATCAAAACCCATATACTCCATCCTTATTGTTTGATAGTGTCGGTCTTCTCAGATCTCGAGAAAAATTCCGTCTCTGGGCTCTTCTGGTAGTGGCATAACCTTTTCCTCAATTCTTTTGTCCTTTCATCTTGGTAAGGTTATTCCAAGACTGGGTCTTCCTAGCTGACGGGTCTGGCGCCAAATACTAAACAACTATCGATATCTCATGGTGGTCAACCATTTAGGGCTTCTCCTGCAGGAAATGGGTCCAGGCTTCATTCTCACCGTATGTCCTACGATTGGCAACAGCTGCCTTGTACAAGGGAAAATGATTATACCATTCTAAGGTTTAAACAAGGCTTAATATCGTCGTCTCTCTACTATAGGTAAGTCACTCAGATTTACCATCCCATATAGCAAGGCGAATAATAAGAGTAAGTCGGTATGGTTGTCGGTGTCAAAACCGGCGGATCTCGAGTAGTGGGTCCCGAACTGTGCGTCTAGGCCGGATGGTAACAGGAGGCAGGGAACACGATGTTTTACCCAGGTTCGGGCCCTCTTGATGGAGGTAAAACCCTACGTCCTGCTTGATTAATATTGATGATATGGGTAGTACAAGAGTAGATCTACCACGAGATCAAGGAGGCTAAACCCTAGAAGCTAGCCTATGGTATGATTGTTGTATATATTGTATATCTATCGACTAGCCTGGCCTCAGTTTATATAATGCACCAGAGGCCTAGGATAACAAGAGTCCTAGCCGAATACGCCCGTGGGGAGAAGTCCTTGTCTTGATCGCCAAGTCTTGTGGAATCTTCCTTGTATGCGGTAGCCGTTCGAACTGGCCCATGAGTATACGGCCACGGGGGTCCTCGGCCCAATCTAATAGATCGGGAAACGACGTGGTGAGTACCCCCTAGTCCAGGACACCGTCAGTAGCCCCCTGAACCGGTCTTCAAGTTAGGGACGCTCCTCGATTCTTCCGAACTGTTCTTCATCTTCGGTTGCCGGTCTTGAAAACTGGTTCAACAAATCTTCTTTATCTTCGATCTTGAGGATCGCCGAAATGCATTCGACGAGTTTACACGTCGGGTATCCGAGGAGCCCCTTTAAGTTTCCGGCCTTTATCAATGCCTTGTTATTTTTATGCCACACCTCGGGTTTTGAAGTTGTTCCCGGGAGGCAATGTCCTCTTGCGTCCGAGCTCCAACGCCGGACTGCATTCGAGGTATCTTTTGCAGCCGAGCACCAATGCCGGACCGCTTCCCAGCTCTAACACCGGAATGTATCCGAGCTCCAACGCCGGACTATGTATCCGAACTCCAATGCCGGACTATATCTGAGGTGTCGTAAATTACCTTGGTTCAAAGAAGTTTAAAGGAGTTTAGCCGAGCTTAATGCCGGAAATGCCCTCTATGGAGCCAGCCACTAGCGCCCGAGCTTTATGCCGGGCTGCTTCCGAGGTGGTGCACCACCCCGAATGTGGGCCGATTTTTGTGAATATTTTTTATTGGTGCAATTTATTCTTTGCCGAGATATATAGCCAGTAGCCCTCAAGGTGTGTATCGGTCTAAAACCCGAGATGCACTTGAAGGATGACGTAAGACCGCTGATCCTAGTAGCCGCTGAGACTCTGGTTGATTTGCAAAATCGGCCTGAGTATCAAGTCCAAGCTCGGCAGAATATTTTGGGAAACTAAAAGCGGCATGCTCAGTCCTCGAGACTCAGGTTGGGTGCGGCCGACCAACCTGAGGATCAAAATCTCCTCGGAAACTATATTGCACATAAAATTTTCTGCATTGGACAAGCAATGCAGTAGCCCCCGAGACACTGGTCGGGTGGCAACACCAGATCAGGGGATCGATGTGCCCCTTTAATATTTGTAAATAATAAGCCCGAAGCCCAGTAGCCCCCGAGCTTGAATGCGGGCACATGTGGCCGAATTAAGGATCAATATCCATAGTAAAATCACAAATTATGTGTAATGACTCTATGTATCCAAGTACTTTACGTCATTAATGCTCAGATCCGCATTGTACAAAACTTTGTTGACTGACCATCGGCTTCCACCTCCTCGGCCAGTAGCCGAGGAGTGTTTGTCCTACTTTATAAAGCCTTTACGAGGGCAAAGATTTACAACAAACAAGGCAATCTGGCCATATGGTTTTATAAACAAAGGTACGCAGAGAGATATGTTATATTACTGTTTAACAGAAGAAATGTCTTCCAAAGAAAATAGTCCCGCTATCGGTTCCTTTCTTTGGGTTGTCATGCTAAGCATGATCATTAAACATCAGCTCTAATGTAAGAGCAAAATATCAAGGATTTAGTTTGGGAGGCCAGTTAATAGCCCCCGGTAGTGTTCGGCGACAGTCGAGGTCAAGCCGTGAACACTTCGGCCAATGTTATGAACGGCCTGTCATAGTCATCAGATCGCTGACCAGTTTACGCTTATTGTGACAGTTAGTTTTCGGCTTTTTCCACTAAGGTGCTTAACCATGTGAGCTGGAAGCACAATCGCAGTGGTTCTCCCTTTGCACGCCTAGCCAAAAAAATGGAACGTAGGAAGCAAGTGCAGGAGCCGGGCAACCCAACTATTGACCGAAGACACAATTCGAAACCGATGCATATATAGCAATATCTGAGAATGTTTTTGCCGAATCCCTAAAGGTGTCCGGCGTTGCACTGCGAGACTAATGCTGGAAAAGCACAAATAGTTTAAAAGTGCCAAAAAGCTTGGAAAACCAAGAAACGTCAGTAAAAAACATGACGTCTGAACAATATCAAGTGTTCGGTGCCAATCCGAAAGTTGGTCTTAGAAAAAAGAAGTGCTTCTGTCGTGCTTTAACATGATACATCCTATCTCAAGACTTCGAACGGGTCAGCCTACGGCTTCAACCTCTCGTCCCGAGGGCGGAGTACTTCTCATCAGGCCAGTTTAGCAAACTAAACTGTAGCGGCTTTGAGAGAGAAATTAGGCTCCCCGGCTAGTGACCGCACACTCGTGTTGGAAAAAGGAGTGATAAATAATAATAATAGAACTTTCCAATGACTGAGAAGAAGAACACTTATTATAAAACGGCTCAAATAAACTTAAGAGCCCCCAAGTGACTTGGGTAGAAGAATGATTGCATGTACCGAAGTACTTATATCATATCTATGTTCAACCGAACTTTAAACACGTCTTAACCGACCGTCGGCTTCTCCCTCTTCGGTTAAGGACCGAAAAGTGTTATGTACTCCATCGGTCGAGAATATCGACGGTGTTTCCAATAACCAGGCAATCAGGCCATAAGGCTGTAACAGACAAAGCGCGCTCAGGGAACTTATGCTATATTACTGCGAAGAGTAAGAAGCATCTTCGAAGAAAATAGTACCCCCACCGATACCTTTCTTCGGTGCTCATTGTTATTATGAGACTTGTGCAATAGATTTTTTGTACTCATGAGTTCCATAGTGTGCCGACCATCATTGAATAACTATAAGAGCGCTAGCTTTCGGCTTCACCTAGTCTGAGGTCCGGCTCGGGTGACCCGATCGTGACAATCGCAGAGGTGCTCCCTTTACTCCCTAGCCGAAAAATTGGGAACGTAGGGGTAAACATAGGAGCGAGGCAACCTAGCTTGCAAATCACTTAAGTCAATGTGGTGCATATTGTGGCGTAATACACGAACAAGGAACAAAGTCGTACAAGTATAATCATATGCAACAGGAAAAGATTCATAAAGGAAGCCCCCAAGTAAACGGGGTATTTGAATTTATGCGTCACAAAGAAAGTTTGGACAAGGAATTTTTTTAGAAGCAACTTTTTTCCAAAAAAGTATAATGCTTGGTCGAACCGAACGCAAGTTAGAAATTAAAGCTTTGAGCATGAAAGCGACTTAGCTGGTTAATGTGTTCGGTATTGATGACGCGGTCCGAGCTTGATGCGGGGCAAGGTTCCATCCCTCAAGCCGGTCCCGAGGTGGCGGAGCGGAGATCTTGACACGCCGAAGTGGTGACATAGCACGATCAATGCAGACCGGCAGAGTGACGCCGAAGTCCCCGGATAATTTTCCTGTGCACAAAAAATAGTGCAAACCGGAGATAATAGTAATAATGATAATTAAAAAAAATCGTTGCATAATAAATAATTTATGCAAAGTGAGTAATAGAAGAAATATGGCCTGGCGCCGAAGTCAAGTCGATGCAGGGCGTCGGCGTGATGCGGTAAAGGCGTGGCAAAGCCTGAATTCGCAGGTCGGTCCGAGCTCCGAGTGCGGCGTTCGCTGGACTATGTACGAAAACAGACCGAACCACCATGCGACTGTCGTTAATGCAGCCACCATTTGATAGACCTGTGTACATATGACGGACAAACCAGAGTAATAATTCCTTGGGAAAAATGAACCCAAACAAGCAAAAAATACTGGGATTAATAGCACCTGGTTTATTTGTTGTAGCAATCCGAAGGAAGGTTATTCCTAAAATTGGGACCCGCTCCGCACACTCATTGCCTGATGGGTGATGAAACAATTGCATGGCAATGCTGGTAAAGGTTGACTCGCCGAGGCAAAGCCCTCGGCCCAGCTAACGTGATGGAGCTGGTCGGCTAGTGATGCCGAAGTGTCCGGAGTAGGTTGATGAAGAGATGGCGAAGCCCACGGTCCAGCCGAGATGTCGAAGCCTCGATGTCAGCCGATGAGTCGAAGTAGGTCGGCGTGATGGACACCAGCTTGAAGAAGCAATAGTGCGGCCCTGTCGATGCAGGTCGTGACGTGGTCGATGCCGGCTTGATGAAGCGACCGTGCGGCGATGCCGGTATGCCCGCTCCGTGTAATCCGTGGGGCGGCGATGTTGGTGATGATTTATCCTTCGCGATGTCGGGCTCTTGTTCGGCTTGCCGAGATGATGATCCGAAGAAGTTGAGCTTGGCTCAACAAAGTGACGCCGTGTCTAGCGCAGGTCGGCAGCCGTGGAGTAACATTGCCGGACTGGTTTGACACCAGCATGATGTTGAAGATCATGTTCAAAAGATCTTACAGTTAGTGGGATGTGTTCGGGAACAAAGCACAATACCCCATACAAAACTTCCTTCAAAAGGGATGTCCGAAAGCCTGTTCATAAAAAAGACGAACTCGAGTAGGATTCGTTTTCGCGCAGAAAACAGATCCGAAAAGTGATGCACTAATCGGAAGGTTCCCGGAGTTTGGACGGTCGGATCGAGCCGGAATTTTGAGAGGTGGTAGATATAGGAATTTCGCAGCCGATCAACGGTTGGATCTTCCAAAAGACGTCCGAGCTAGAAGCTGGACACCACGCCCTAAACTCATCCAAATTCCCGTCCAGATTTGACAGGGCTCCGGTATATCGTGGATTACCAGAGATTCCTCCATCGGAACTCGACGAAATTTTCCAGGGTTGTTGTAGACTCAATTCCGCACAATTCCACCAAAGCGATCATCAAAGCGATACTCGAGGAGGTGGTGGTGGCAGATACGAGTTCGCTGTCCAGAAAAACAGCATGGTCGCTTGAAGGCAATGTTGACGTTGAGCCCCCAAGCTCCATAGATGATTCCTCCGTGATCTTGATAGAGATCGGAGTTGATGTTTGATGAAGGCCCTCGTCCGGACATGGTGATCCGAACACGGGGCGCAATTCTTGGTCGAACCAAGGTGACCAGTTGAGCTGGTGACGAAGATGCCGAAGTCGCAGTTGATCTGCAGGCGAGCCATCGATCCTTTTGTCGATCACACAGCGGAACTCTCAATGAAAGCACCAAAATCATTACCTTGTACATGGTTTAGCGAATCTCTCATTCTAACACTCGGTCATCCTCATAAGCATTGCATAATATCTCTTGTCGATGAACCAAATTTCGGATAAATCCATTGATTCTGCAAGCCAAACAAACATCTATCGTTCCTTCACAACTCTCAGGTTTTGCGTAAACTCCTATAAAATCATCGATTGATAAAGTCATAACTCCTTCTAGGGTTTTTCCTTCAGCAAGAGTGTGCTTGCCTCTTGGCAGGTCCTGGGGCCTGTGGGTTATGGCCCATCTCATCACTTGAAATCCTTGAACTCATCCTCGGGGCAACTAGTCATTATTCCAACATCCAGCTTTCTAGCATGCTTAAATCCATCCAATGGTACGGTCCTTCTTCCTTCTATTGGTTCCAAACTAAGACGTGATTACTCAGACTCATCATGGAGTTATAATCGTTCCATAATACCAACATCATACCTCCTTTATATCCAATAGTAATTCATCTCTTCATCCTCGTGGGTTATCCCACATACCAAGATAAAAACTTATACTTATGAAGTCCATACTCCACTTCGTGGAACATCATTATACTTTCCAGGGTCAAGCGTCCTTACAGGGGAATATTGGCCATCTCTGCATGGCACTTCTTCAACTGGGAAACGTGAAACACATCATGAACTCCTGATAGTCCTTCGGGTGACTCCAACTTGTTGGCCACTTCTCCCATATGCTCCAAAACTCGGTATGGTCCTACAAATCTCGGGGCTAACTTTCCCTTAACTACAAATTGTTTAACTCCTCGCAGAGGGGACACACGAAGACATGCTCTGTATCGAATTTCATAGACTACCTCCTTGCGTTTTTGAGTCTGCATAACTCTTCTGCCTGGACTGAGCTACCTTCAGTCTATCTCGAATCAACTTAGCATCCTCTTCTGACTCCTTGATCACATTTGGTCCAAACAACTGACGGTCTCCAACTTCATCCCACATCAACGGTGTCTGACTCCTCCCATACAAAGCTTCAAAAGGGGCCATCTTCAAACTGGCTTGGTAACTGTTGTTGTATGAGAACTCCGCGTAAGGTAGATTACCATCCCTACTAGATCCATAATCTAGCGCACACGCTCTCAACATGTCCTCTGGAATATGATTGACTCTCTCGGTCTATCCATCTGTCTGCGAATGAAAGGCTGTACTGAACTCTAGCCCAGTACCCAAAGTCTGGTGCCGCTGATTCCAAAACTTTGAGGTAAACTGTGTTCCTTTATCTGATACGATGGTCCTCGGAACTCTATGCAGACATGCGATCCTGGTCAAATATATCTTGGCCAACTTCGCACTTGTATAGGTGGTTTTCACTAGGATAATGTGAGCCACTTTGATCAAGCAAATCAACTACTACCCAGATAGAATCATATCCCGATCGGGTTCTGGGAAATCCGGTAATGAAATACATGCCAAGCTTATCCCACTTCCATTCGGGTATCGGCATAGGCTATAGTAATCCTGCTAGCTTCTGATGCTCTGCTTTTACTCTCTCTAGCATACATCACCTACGACTACATACTTCGCAATATCCTTCTTCATACCTGTCCACCAGAAACGCTCCTTCAAATCCAAATACATGGTGTTTCCAGGGCGAATCGAGTATGGTGAGTCGTGAGCCTCCTGAAGTATTTTCTTCCTGGTCTTTCCATTATTGGGCACATATACACGGTCCTCGAACCATAAGGTGCCGTGCTCATCCTTACGAAAACCTTTGGCCTTTCCTTTACTCATCCTCTCTTTTATCTCAGCAATCTCTTTGTCATCCTTCTGAGCTTCACGGATCTTTCCCAACAATCTAGACTAAACTTCCATTGCTGCAACAAAACCTTTGGGAACAATCTCCAACCGAAGTTCCCTGAGATCCTCGGCTAACTCCTTTGGTAATCCTCCGCTTATGAGGGTATTCGTCCTTGTTTTCTTTATGGTTGTGTCCTATTTCTCCACAAAGCTTGTAGGCACAAGGTTTCTTCATATCCTTTCCATAAGGCCTCAACTTCTAGGACACAAGACGAGATCTTTGCAGAGTCAACTTAAATTCTTCCCAAGTGGTTACTCTTTGCCATCCATTGATGGTTTGGTACGTCCTCCACCAAGTAGCAGCACTCTTACAAAGCACTGAAGAGCATGCTGGGCCATATCCTTTCCGGCTATCGTGTTATACTCCATATGACCTTCCATGTTCTGGATCCATCGGTCTGTCTCCAATTGACTCATCGGTCTAGAAAATACAAGATCATCTTCATTCATCCTCTATTGGGTCCATGGGTTTGGGGTGAGATAAAAGAGATAGAGAGGGATACACACAATACAAGCAAAAGTTTTGAAAAGACAGATTTTTTTATTTTGTGGCTGTCGGAAAAACATCAAACAAATGATAGCTCACAATCGTTGCATCTAACATAGGTATATAACAGGGGTTTGGTCTTCTAAAGATCAATAAATCTTCAAAGTCATTAAACTCCTCAAGTCTTATTCATGTCTTCGATGGCTTCTTCCGATCATGCTTGTCCTTCTCAAGTCCTTTTGCCAGACCATCTCTGTTATCGCAAAGTCTATCGTGATGTCTTTTAATATTCTGGGGTTGCGTTCCAAACTTTTGGGTTTCAACATCCTTTGCATGAGCCATGGTCCTACTGTCCTTTAGTTCCTGACAAATCTCCGGTATCTCGAGGTTGTAGCTCCTCCAGCTTGGCTACTTTCAGCTTCTGGTTCCTGAGTTCTTCACGAAATGCTTCCTTGTCTAATACGGCTTCCTGGAGCTCCATCTTAAAATTCTTGATGTACTACTCCAGATCCTAGTGATACACCGGCTAAGGGTAAAACTTCATATTTTGTTGATAGATGCTCCATGAGCCTTCTACCATCCAATCCTTCCAAAGAAATGCATGCTTAGCTCAGCTCGGTGACCATAGTATCAGTGGCGATGACATCACGGATAACCGTGTTTCTGCCCTTGTCATTGCCATGAGCTATCTTCCATAGTTGGTATCTCCTGCCTTAGGGTTTTCTTGACAAAACTTTGAGTTCTCATGCACCATGTTCCGGTCTTTCTCCGGCACACCTTGATCTCGGGTATTGACGGCTTCCATAGTCTGAAAAATTCCAATCAGGTAGCCTTCCTAGGTCATACAAATCTAGAAATTCTACGGGGCCTTCAAATTCTCCTAGTCTTCGGAGTCTTCAACCGTTGCAGTTTCCATTATTATAATGCACGGTAACATCCTCTTCATTCTGAAATGATCTTACTTGTTCGATATCTTGTCCTTCTCGGAGTGGTCTCATCAACTGAATCTTCACATGGTAAAAAAGGGAAAGGGAAGAAATTTTTGAATAAGCTCAGAAGAGAAAAGAGAGGTAAAAGATCCATTTGAAAAGAAAGTTTTTAGAGAAATTTTTTCCTATGGGCTTACCAGTTTCTAGGGGTCACGTCCTACGGTCAACATGTGCTCTGATACCATCCTGTAGCAACCCGACCTCAGATGGTCAAGTCCATGTGCTTAAGTGTCACCCCTGGATCGGTATGCTGACACACACAGTACTCGAGGATTTATAACAGAGGTAAATCACATGTATAAAGTAACGCAAAATATTATTACCTCAATCCAAATAGCGGAAGTAACAAGGTTGTAGATTCCCATCAACACCAACGGCAAAGTTGAGTGTAGAAATCGTAACCCTAACATTTCACTTACTCGTCGTAAGAATCCTGCAACATGAGACGTTGCAGCTACAAAGGGTCAGTACATTGAATGTATGCAAATTCACACCAGAGGATAATGATGAATAATAGCTATCACTACATGCATATTTGGCTGGTGGAAAAGCTCTATGGTTATAGTGTTTTTGTGAAAAGCCAATTTTTCCCTACTGCAAAGGAATAAAATTTATTTAACTACAAAGTTGGTTGAAAATATTGAGAAGGTTCCGCCAACTCAATCCCAAATTAACATCAATAACCCAACAAATTATTTAAGTAACGTGATGAGATCAATATGATAATCCAAAAATGAGATACTCAAGATGTACATAACTGGGGACACGGCTAATTATGATTAGTTTGTACACTCTGCAGAGGTTTGCGCACTTTTCCCCACAAGACTCAATCTCCTCCGTTGGATTTCTCGCACTACATGATGTTTGAGAAACGGATGACCGAGACATAGTCTTTCAGAAGCATTAACTCTCTACTTCGGATAGACTATACCACCTACAACCCACTACCTGCTAGTCTATCTCTTCAAGAGCTTCACGCAACTTACTCAACTATGCTAGAGCCCATAATAGCGTGTGGCTGCACACGGAAGTTTCTAGCATGAATAATCTTATGATCCCTTTGAGCCTGGGCGGCATTCCATAGGGTGATCACACGGGTCCTTCGGGATCCCCTTGGGAAAACACTGGGTTCTCCAGGTGCCCCAACCAATCCACCCAGATGTGTACTAAAGTAGCCACCTTAAGTTAACCATTAAATAATATCTCTCACATCTGTCATGAATTCTCTCAAACCAATCCACGTCAACGAGCATAGCATAGCAATATGAGCATAACGTAAAAGTAACTCTCAAGGTTTGAATGCAGGGCAATAGGTTCCTACCTCATCAACTACTTCCCGATACCCACATGTTATCAATTCCTAACCATGCAATGTTTGAGGGTGAAACTAATGCATAAAAACTATGTATGAAAGGGATATGATCAAAGTGTGAACTTGCCTGCAATGTTGATGAAGAGGATTTGCACTGATAAATCTTGATAGTTCTACTCGTCACACTCCGTGCAACCTATCGTAGGCAAGCAATAGTAACCACACATAAGCAATCACTCAAAAGGTCGGAAAGAACGAAGAACAATTCGGAAAGCATCAAAATCAAGCAAATAACTCTTGCAACATAAAACAATTTCTAACAGTACTAAAGTTACATGTATTTGGCCTTATCAGAAAGTTTAGGTCAAAAGCTTCGATTTTCAAAAAGAATCAACTCAAACGGAGCTACGAAACTCAAGTTATGAACAAAACAAGTTTGAATACAAATCTGTTTGAATTCAAATTTTAAAACTTTCAAAAACATGTTTAAGTTGTTTTACTGGATAGAGGAGATTGCAACGAAGAAGTGGGCATTGGTTTCATTGGATTTGGATAAACGAGTAAAAAGATGCGGTCGTTAGAAAACCAAGGGCTAATCTATAAATAAAACCTAGCGAATAGGTCCATGGCACAAAACTAAAATAAAAGAAAAAGACTAAATAGTGAATGTTCGTTACCGATCGCTAATGAACGAAAATCGTTCGCTACCGAACCCTAGCTAATGAACGCTCGTAGAATAAGTTAACCTAAAATAATAGAAAATAAACCGGGACGGTTAGTTACCGGTTCAACCGGTTCGGGCAGGAAAATCAACGGCGACGGTTTGTCGTCAGCGGCGGCTCCGGCGAGGTCGGCGGCGGGGCGGCGCGGCACGGGACTACAGCACCAGCGCAGCAGCGAGGCGAGCAGGCGGGGCGCGACGCGGTGGCGGTGGTGCACCGGCGGCGAGCGCAAGCTGCGGCGGCGTTCGGCGGCAGCAGCGGATCTGGCCACGGCGGCAGCGATGCGCGCGGGATGCGGCGGCGGTGAAGCGAGAGCGGGGAGGAGAGAGAGGGGGCGAGGGGCGTCGGGGTCGGCCTTAAAAGGGCGAGGGGAGGGGAGGTGGTGGTGTGGAGGAGGGGGCGACGGGCGTCGTGGAGGCGGCGGACTCCGGGGAGTCCCGCTGGGGCACGCGAGGAAGAAGGCGGCAGCGCGCTGGCTGGGCTAGGCCGTGGCCTGTTGGGCCGGCCCAGTTCGGCGGCGGGGAGAAATGTTTTTTATTATTTTATTTATTTTTTTAAAAAAAATATATTGTTTCCAGACAAACAAAAATAAATAAAAAAGGAAAAATATATTATATAGGCATATGATATATCAAAATTTTCAGAAAAAGATTTACTACGGCATGAACATTTTTGTAGCACCAAATAAAATCTACAGAAATTTAAATAAAGCGAAGAGTGCTACTGTTGCAATAAAACCTCATAAAATCATTTAAAAAAACCAAAATGAATTCAAATTTATTTATCTCCAATTTTCTGATGTAGGGAATCATGTTACCCTATTTTCCATATATTTTATTTTTGGAGAAAAATAATTTGAATAAAACTCAAATAACTCCGAATTGAAAATAATTTCAAAAGGATATTAATTTTGATCCTTTTAAACTCCCAACTCATATTTCATATGTTTTGAAGAAGTCATTTTATCTACTCTCGTGAAAATCATTGAGTTGCATAAAGTTTCAGAATTGGAAATATTTTCAAATGAAATTCAAATATTTTCAACACCCCTTTTCATTAAATACATGGAAGAAGTCATGTCATCTTCTCTCCAGGGTTTTGTGGTGAAAAGAATTTAAATTCACGGAGATCATAAATGCAAAAATGAAAGTTTGGGAAAGTCCTTTTATTCCCTCTCATTTAACTTTCAAAAGGTTTCATATTCACTCACTTTCAGTCAATCAATCATACAACAAACAAACAATCAATTCAAATCTATCTATTTATTATAACATTCCAAAATTTAGAATTTTGGGATGTTACAAAGCTGATTTGTAGTGTAGAACTACGGCCGCTGATATTTCTCCGACCAAGACGGGGTGTGCATGGACGGATGCGCCGGTGGTGCCCTACATCCCTAGCCCCGCCCGTGCCCTGCACTCCGTCCCTCAACCTGCACGCCCTTCCCGCCACCCTTATTTTCGTTGGCAAATTTTCTCCTCTTCCTTCTGTTTGATGCGGCGGGCTTGCCGTGAAGGCGAGTTGATCCTCTGGGCCTCCACCTTTTGTGGATCCACCACCTCCACTTGCTCTGACAGCTTGTCTAGCGCGTCCATGCGACGGTGGAAGAGAAAAGGGCAAGAATTAGGGTGGAGAGTAGCAACGAACATAGCGGGAGAGTGTGGAGAAAGTGGGGATTTTTGGCGCGGAAACAGTGAGGACCTCTCCAAATGCGCAAGCTCCGCCTTGGTTTTGGGTGGGCTGAGGTATCAAAGTCCTATGTGGCAGAGGTGCGGACTCCCGCAAAGCACCCTTGGTTTGCTTCCGGTTTGCGGAAAAATGAATGTCCAGACCGGTCCGCAGACCGATGGGGGTATCGCCTTGTATGGCATAGTGCATCCAGACCGCTCGGTCCGGACAGCTGGTGGTTTGAGGATCCACCTTGGAGATGCTCTAACTAAATCACAAAGGCATGCGTTACTACGTCCGTCCATATTTGATGGAGTGCCCTAATCTTTTATGAAAGTACACATACAGTAAGAATGGAGTATATGATTAAAACCATATGTATAGTTCAACTCACATGTGTCAACTATATTGAGCAATTATTGTCTAATTTTTTGTTGAAGGAAAATTAAGTAGAACTTACATGTGTATGTTTCTAGCTAAGGTTGTTATTAGGGTGTGTTTAGTGCATAACACAATTTATTTGTCTATATTCAAAGCTTCAAGCAAGCATGAAATAAAATCATGCAAATAATTGGACGCCTATTTGCCATCTTTGTGGCCTTATAAATGAAAAGTCACCCAGGTATACCTCCAGAGCCACAGGGGGGCATGACTGCATCAGCCCATGTACTGCACCTATGCTATATCGACCCACAAGAGCTATGTCTCGCATTAAGCGAGACAATGGCACCTTTAAAGGAAAAATAGAAGAGAAAAGGAGAGACCCCGGGATTCTAACCTGGGTCTTCTGGATGGTGTGTAGCACAACTAGCCACTGTGTAAACACTGCGTTAATGTTGAATAACAGGGCGAAGACTACTTATAGGGAAAAGAGTCGGATTTCATTTTTTGGGTTTTTTTGTTTTCCTTTGTTTTTCATTAGCTATTCTTCGTTTCTTTCTAGATTTTTTTCTCATGTTTTTCTTTTCTTTCTCCATTTCTTCTGTTTTATTTGGTTTCATCGGTTTCTTCTATTTTTCTTTTCTTTTCTCATGTCCGTTTGTTTCATACCTTTTGCATTTGTTTCTTGGTTTGTTTTTTCATTTATTTTTTTGGTTTATTTTGGTTCTTTTTTTATTCTGATTTTTTGATTTTCTTTGTTTTTGGTTTCTATTCTACATTTTGTGTGTATGTCAACAACATTTTTCTAATACACGTTTACCATTTTATAAATAAAAATTTAATATTTTTAATGCATAGTCAACATTTTTTCTATACACATATTGAATGTTTTTCTAATGCTTTATTAACATTTTTCAGTTACAAGGTTAATTTTTTTAATACATGGTCAATATTTTCTAGAGACACTTTAAACTTTTTCAAATGCTTGATTAACATTTTTTAATTTATAGTGAATAATTTTCTATTTCTATTAATATTTTTGAAATTCTTGATTAACATTTTTTAAATACAATATTCACATTTGTTCGAAACACATTTAACATTTTTCAAATGCTTGATCAACATTTTCTAAATGCAATATTAACATTTTTTGAACACATGGTCAAAATATTTACTAAACACATTTATCATCTTTCAAATGCTTGATTAACATTTTAAAAATGCAATATTAACATTTTTTGAATACCTGGTCAACATTTTTCTAAGCAGATTAAATTTTTTCTCAAATTCTTGATTAACATTTTCAAATGCAATATTAACATTTTTTGAACACATGGTCAACATTTTTTCTAAATACATTTTTTTCAAATGCTTGATTTAAAAATTTCAAATACTTGTTCACATTTTTTAAATGCTTGATTATATTATGATAAACAAAATTCATCATTTTTTAATGCATGGTCAAGATTTTTCCTATACACATCTAACATATTTCAAATACTTGTTTAACATTTTATTTCAAATGCTTGATTGAATTTTTTATATAAATCATCAATTTTTGTTTCATTTTTTTAATACATGGTCAAGACTTCTTCTATACACATTTAAAATTTTCCGAATGCTTGCTTAACATTTTTCAGACACTTGTTCAATAGCTTTTTAAATGCTTGATTAACATTTTTTAAATAGATGATCAATTTGTTTCATGCACATATTATTTTATTTTGTATTCATTTTTCTTATATGTGATAAACATTTTCTCTGGACATATTTAACATTTTCCAAATGCTTTATATATTGTATTTTTTGTAATATATTTATTTTAATATTTTAAATTATAAACAAAAGTAAAAAAATAAAGCAGAAAACGAAAACAAAAAATTTAAAAAAACCCGAAAACGTGGCTCTTATTTCCCGGACACCTGGGCCGGTCCAACTCATGGCAACCTTTCGGCGAGGGTTCCCTCTGTCTTGCTGCATGCAAGACATAGTGGTGCCTGTATCGACCACTATAAGCGCACTCTATAGCGGGCTGACTCGATACAGCGCCACACTGTAGGGAACATGGCACTGTAGCGACCTCGGTCACTGTAGCGACTGGTTTTTAGTCGGTTGTTTATTTTGATTTTGTTTTAAAGCAAATAATTTTCAGATATTCTTTTAAAAAAAAATTCCCGAACATGTTTTACAAATGGGACTATTTTTCTGAATTTATTATTATTTTTTGAAACAAGAACGTTTGTTGAAATTCTGAACATTTTTTAACACATGAGCATTTTAGGAAATTGTGAATAATATTTAAAAATACAAACATTCTTAAAAATCCCACACAATTTTTAAAAATATGAACTAGAAAAGTAATCATTTTGAAAAAACCCAAATAAAACCGGTAAAAAAAGAATAGGAAAAAAAGGAAAAAGGGAACTAAACTTAGAAGGTTCCCAAAACTGGAATACGTGGAACGCTAAATAAGCCGGCCCAATTTGTCGCTCGCCTCTCTCGGTTTGTGTGTTTGCTCGACAAAGCGACATAAGGAGCATCATATAGGATTTGTGCATAAGGGCATCTCTAGCCGAATGCTCAAAATTCAGCTCCTTAAGAAGCCTTTTCAAACCTCAACTCCTCAATTTTACGGAGTTAGAAAAGGTGAGTCCTAGCCGAATCTAAACATAACCCCGTAAATTACTTTTGCACACAATTTCATTTCAAACACATATTGAAACTACCCACTTACATAATTAAACAATTATAGCACATCATACATAGCGTAATTAGATGGTTCATGGAAAACTAAAGCAATATCGATCACATACTATAGTTAAAACTACTTAGGTTCCTCCATGAGCTCGTACCAATGCACCTCTGAGTCGCCGGCGGTGGAGCAGCCGAAATAAATATTGATCACCCCTACGGTGGAGGATGGTCCGAGCTCATCGTCATTGTTTATATGCTTCTTGTATGCCTTGTAGAATGCTTGTTCATTAGCGACGAGCTCCGAATGCTTCCCAATGAGGTCAGCCATATAGGCCTCATCCATGCGCTCGACCTCGGTCTGCTCGAAGGCCTCATGATTCTCCTTTCCTCTCGACAGGAGACCCCTCAAGGCTTGACGATGTCCCGGATGCTGCAGCTGCCGAGGGTGAAGTTAACCTTCACCTAACCGTTGAACAAGCAGATCGCCGTCACGTCGTACGCGCTAGCCACCTACGACGGACTGAAAAATGCCGAGCCAACACCTCTCCAATGTGTTCGAATTGCAGATTTCCACCCCAAGTGCCCCACAGCTTCTACCCCATGGTGTGGCACTTCTTCTATGCTGGCGACGATGGCAGCTGAGACATGGATGTTGAGGAGGCAGTGGCAGCAGGTTCTCGGGGTGGCTGCATGCTCTCGTTCCAGATGCACCACGGATCCGGCGGTGCCCCTCCTTGTTGGTTCAGTGGCATCTAGATCTGTCAATTTGAGCAATGGTGTGAGGTGGCAGTCGATTCGAAGTGGGGATAGGGGATGGCGGGGTCTGCAGTGCCAACGGCGATGTCGACAGGGGCTGCGGGGTGCGATGGGCGGTGCTGGCGTGGATGGCGCGAGCAGGGGAGGATTTTTTTTGAGAAGTGGTTGCGGATGCTCATATTTGAGGCGTCGCCGTTGCGCCGCTATTTTTTTGAGGAGTTAAATTTGTTGAGGGTTCGGTTGGGTACTGTTTAATTCCACGAAAGATAATTTTTGCGGAGTTATACCCTTTTGAAGGTTCGGCTAGAGTTTGCATAATGTTGCGGTGGCTCCTAGCTGGATAAAGTTTATTGTTTCTTACTAATGAAGGCATCTTTGATTCACATGATTCTCGTTGGATTGTATGGCCTCGTTGCATCACACGAACAGTTAGCTAGTGTTAATAAAAAGCAGGTTAATTAAAAGTTAGGCCAGTGTTCGAGTGGTGTAACCACCATTGTCTTGCCGTGAATCTACCGCCACTGGAAGACTAACATACTAGCTAGATCTACGTCTACGGGATAAATTCAATGAAACGAGCTTACATGATGAGTGTAAATCAGGGGGTGTCAGTTAACATCACAAGGGGTTAGTTTGAAAGGGGTGTTGAATATATAAGAACTTAAAGGTGGTAAGCTAGGGTGCCTCCTATGCATTTCTACGGTGGGAGCGCTTTCCTGAGTGACACGTGCCCCTAGTTCATCCCCTGGTTTGGCCAAGTTTTTCTGTGGGTTGTCTAATCTTGTTTGGTTTGGCAAGACCACCTTCATAAAATGATAAACTTTATTCAAAGATGTGGTATTGATTTGTTGGAATCACCCACAATTGTGTAATATATTGTTGCTTGTATTACTCAAATGATAACAAGTTACGTCATCACAAAACATAGGCTATTTTGTGACGGCATACTTGTGCCATGAAAACCATTTGTCGTCACAAAAAATGGTTTGGTGACGTTTTTTAGCCATCACCTCAGTCGACACGGAAGCGCCGTCAAAAATAAATCTTTGACGGTACCACCTTTTCCGTCACGCAAGATCGTTTTTTCTATGAGAAACCTGATTTCTTCGTTGAAAGCTATCTTTTGTGAAGGCCGAATTGTCATCGTATATGCCATGCCCGTCCGTCACTAACAACCAACCCACATGTTTAACTAGCCAATGTTTCTGACATATGGCCCAGAAGATGCGGACGCGAAACTTACAGCAGGGCCCGGCCAAGGTTTTAACAGTGACGATGGCCATCAGTAACAATTAGATTTGACCAGTCAAAGATCCTGACATGTGAGCCCACTAGGTGCTGACATGGCTAGTTACATATGGGTCCAGAAGGTGGTGTACCCGAATTAATCGGTCATTTTTACCTTATTAGTGTCTGGAACCTAGAATTGCAAGCAAACACTGGCCTATTAATAGCCGGCCGATAAAATCAATTAATCGCCTGATTTTTGATCAATCTCTAATCCCGAGTTGACCAACACACTAACGATAAGCTATCCTCAATGAAGTTCCACGATGAAGGAGACCACCATCAGGGCTGTGGCATGCTGTTATTAAAGCCTCCAAAAGGTGTAGGGACATGTTGTTATTAGAGCCGCCGTGCTATTATCTTAAGAAACAACTTAACGTTCTTGTAGATTCTTTTCCACGGAAGCAGTTTCTCCACTTGTTCTTTCTTAAGAGCTGCAATTTCTTCTTGTTGCTTTGTTTTTAGCTCTGATGACCTGCACGTGCACAGGTCTGTTGTAGCACTTTCGTGATAAGTAAGTTTCGAATCTCACAGGGAGCGAATAGGATGGTACCAAAAACCCAGAAACTACGTTGTCACTTAATGAAGTTCCCTATGCACCCAAACTGGTGTTTGGAAATAATCTATTTTAGTAGGTTGCTAGGAAGATAGATAACAAGGAATGTTTACTAAACTACAAACATAAAATAAAAAGAAGAAAACAAAGGGGACTAAACTACAAAAATCAGTGCTTAAGTAGTAAACTTTCTCGAGGGATCCAGAGTCATCAGCACAAGTATGATGCTGACAACACATGCAGAGGCATAGCTCTAATCATATCACTATTCTACTTGTATATGATCTTGCATGGGTGGAGCCAACAAAGTATGCATATCCACTCTGGTTATTGCATACACTTGTGCCACCACCACGTGTCCCCACTCCGGTTACCACAACAATGGTTAAGGGGAGTGGTTTCCCCATGGACATGGCATGAAGTTCTAGGGTTCTCCACTAATCCCTATTGCAATTACTAGGGACGGAGGAAGTTAGGCCCTATCACTACCTACCTCCTCAACCAGCTTGCTCACCAACATAAATCACCTTAAGTTCATAACCAGTTAATGTTGTGGGATCCCTTCACAATACCATGGGGCGATCAACTAAATACATATAAAGAGAAGCGGATCACTTATTCAGTAACCAAGTACTAATCACACAAGGGTTCATCCAAATCCTCACGAACTAATACAACTACTCAACATTGGGGGAGAGGGAGAGAGAGAGAGAGAGAGAGAGAGAAAGAGAGCAAGTTACAAGCCGACACGAAACATGTGGAGGAGAGGAGCATGGAGGCGACAATGGTGATGGTGCCGACGCCGATGGTTTATATAATGATGGTACGGTTTAAGCTTGGGGAGGTTGATGAGTGTAACTTTTATGCTCATGACTCATCACATCTTTGTTTAAACTGCTACATCTTGGAAAATCTGAGAAAATCACTCGATATTGCCACTAATGACTAATGATTGCAAGAGATCGCGAAATCCTCCCTTTATTTTGTTTCCACATAAAAGAGGCCATACATGGATAAAATCATAAAATTAGAAGGAACGAAGGAAAATGGAGAAAGAAGAAAATAAATTTGAGGCGCAACAATTGAAATATAAAAGAAGACGACGTGTGGTAGGAGTGTGCTAGCGGCTCTGTGGCATCCAACTCAACCACTTTTAGAAAGGAGTCAATGCAGATTCGTATAGGAGCATCGTCGAAAACCTCCATCACCGCAACAAAATCCATTGTCCAACCCTAGTTGTCGTGGTTCTAAGTCTGACAGTAATGTAGGGGGTAGGTATGGAGAGGCAAGATCTTATCTATGGAGTAGTTGTAAGCACACGAGGTTTACGAGTTCAGGCCCTTCTCGGAGGAAGTAATAGCCCTATGTCTCGGAGCCCGGAGGCGGTCGACTGGATTATGTGTGTATGAATTATAGGGGTGCGAACCCTTTACACTGAGGAGGGGGTGGCTTATATAGAGTTCGCCGGACCCCTCCGGCCCTCAGTTGTGCAGGGTTTTAAATACATTAAGGTCGGGCGTTACTGGTAACGCCCCTAATAAAGTGCTATGATGATCATAAAAGCTACTTAATAACCGACCGTTAGCGTGCGGAGTGCCTTTAGGTCTCCTGGCCGTCAAGTGGTTGGATCTTGGTCGAGTGATTGCTTCTTGGTCGAGTGTCTTCGAATCTGTCGAGTGGAACACCTCCAAGTCGATTGAAAGGTGATTTCTTCAAGAGATGTCCTTGGGTAGGGCAGTTGGGACAGGTCCATGACCCTACCCTAGATACATAGCTTCATCATTAGCCCCCGAATGGATCGAGGTTTGAGTGGGGAAGGAGTTGAGAACTTCTCCGACTCATTTTCCATGCCATGAGCATATCTTGTTTCAGATCAATGAACCTGAGTGATGACAGCAACTTCCTTTTCAGTCGCCTTGATCCATTCTTAGTTTTTGTCGAGTGAGTTTCTTTACTTGAAAGGCTCCGAGTGACGGCGTGGAGGAGATCTTCCGTCTGACAAGTTGTTCTGCTGACCGCAGATTTCACGGGACTTGAAATTTTGAGAAGCGCGCGGGACGGGGGAGGCTGCAGTAATCGGATGGGATAGGGCGGAGCCGCTTCGATCTCCGTGCCACCTTTTTATCCAGGTATCGCGCGTGCAATTGTTACGGGATTTGACAGGACTGCCTGGGCCTACCAGTCAGCCACTCGGAAGCGACCTCATATAAGGCGTTGGGCCTGGGTTTCTCGAATAGTGTGTTCCCATTTCCTCTTCTCCTCTCCAGGCTTCTTCGTCGCGCTCGCTCTCGCCCCAGCGCCGCCGCTCCGTACGCGTCTCGCCGGCAATGATGGGGAAGGAGAAGACGGCGGCTCTGGAGCGGGCGAAGAAGGCGACGGCAAAGGCGAAGGGGAAGGTGACTAGTCGGGGTGGATCTTCCTCGCGAGCCGGCCTGCCGAAGGGCTGGATCCAGGGCAACTGGATCCCCTCGGCGATCTGCCAAGAAGACCTCGACGACCTAGCCGAAGGAGGGCTGATCCCCCATGGATCCGTGTGGCTTCCGGGGAAGGAATCCGAGCCGCAACCTCGGGAGGGTGAGCGCATTCTCCTTGCCACCCACGTCGACCGTGGATTTTCCTTGCCTCCTCACCCTTTCTTTCAGGGATTTTTGAATTTCTTTGGGGCACAACTCCACCACTTCATTCCCAACACAATCGCGTATCTCGCTGCCTTCGTGTCTTTGTGCGAGAATTTCTTGGGTTGTCAGCCTCACTAGGGTCTATTCAAGCACATTTTCACCTGTCGTTCTCAGACGGTGAAAAAGGCTAATCCGAGTGACGAGAGAACACAAGTGATTCAGATGTGTGGGGGTCTTGGTGTTCAGATGAGAGGGAAAAGTTCCTTTCCAGCCATGATTCTTCCCAATTCGGTTCGCGGATGGCAGTCGACCTGGTTTTACTGCAAAGACCAGCCGACGCTAGGGCAGTCGACTAGCCTCCCTCCTTTTACCATGGACCGAGTGAGGAAGCCCTCCTCTTTGAAGGTGCTCCCAGAGGAGAAGGCGCAGGTTAGGGTGCTGGTCGAACGAGTGGTCCAGCTTATCCGTGACGGGGTCACCGGTATGGATCTCTTGGAGGTTTTCCTTCAGCGGCGCATCCAGCCTCTTCAAGCCCGAGACCATCTGATGTGGATGTATTCGGGTCTTGACGACTCCACTCGGATTCACCCAGAGGAGGTCGATGACGACACACTGGAGAAGTGGCTGTCGGGCATGACCGGAAACAAGGACAACCCCAGGGGAGCCAGGAGAGTTCCTCCATTCGACCAGTCCCATGTACCAGAGAAGGTCCGATTATGAGCTTTTGATTGTAATATGAATTCACTCGCGCAGCTGTCTATACTGCGTCGATTGACTTTATTCTTCCTGCTTTCTTTCAGGCCCTTATCAAAATGTATTCAATGCCCAACGGAGAGCAAGAGCAAGACCTGGAAGGAGAGGCGAGCGGCGGCGACAGTGGCGAATGGTGTTCTGACGGTGAAGGGGACGAAGAAAGCGATGACTCAAGTGACGAAGAAGAAGTCGAGTCGCCTCCTCGCAGGGAGAGGCGATCCAAGCTTGACCAAGAGCGACCGAGCGCCCATGAAAAGGTGATTGCTCAGGCTGGTCAGTCTTCAAAGCATCCCCGTACCTCTTCACCAACCCCAACTGAAAAAGCGTCAAAGCATCCCAAAGTTGCAGAGCCGAAGCTTCGGAAGGCGTTGACGAAGATTAAGATTGACATCCCTGTCGTTTCTGCGTGAGTGTCTCCCTTTGTATTCACTCGACACCCCGTGCTGTTTGT
This sequence comes from Triticum aestivum, assembly GCF_018294505.1. Lineage (NCBI taxonomy): Eukaryota > Viridiplantae > Streptophyta > Magnoliopsida > Poales > Poaceae > Triticum > Triticum aestivum. The sequence continues at coordinate 677,495,700 of NC_057806.1, read as the reverse complement.
TTTTCTTGATTTAACCAGACGAACTTTGGAACTGGCAGCGCTGCTACTTCCGGGACCTCAGCTTACAGGGACGAGGATGAGGTAATGGAGGATGCGGTCACTTCCAATCTGGGTATGATTTCTGCCATTCTGTCTTTATTTGGTCGACTCAACTACAATGTGTACCATTGGGTGATGTGATTTTGGTGATTGAACTTTGAACAGCTCCTAACATTATTGACCTCCCCGATGATGATGATGATGAAGAGCCCGAGAGGCCTTTGACGAGGAAAAATAGGCAAGCTCCTGCAAGCAAGGTGCCACAGTCGACGCCGAGGGCCGAACCAGTCGTTCAGGACGCTGGTGATGCCAATCGGGGTTCTGTCACTTTCGCCGTGCCATTGTCGAGTGCCTTGCCTTCTTCGTCGACTGCTCAGGCCCCTGTCGACCCACCTTCAGTTTTTGCGACCCATCATGTCCCAGAGGACGAAGTGAATGCTGCCAAGGAAGCCATACGCCAAGCGGGCATTATGATGGAGAAGATGAAGACGGTGCGGGACGCCAGTCAGGCCGCCTACGACGCCAGCTCGGCTCTCCAAAGCAACGTTCAGGTTAGTTGGTCACCGCTTGTTCTGGTAGGATATGCTATCTGAAGACTCTCTTTCCGAAAATCTTTGCATCTGTACACCCACTGGGTGCGTCGATTGAATTTTTGAACTAGTGGGGGCATGTTGAGTGCACCCACTGGGTGTAGTCCCCGAGACTATGGTGGACTGCTGGCAGTCGACTATAGTCTTTGTATTTTGATTCTCTCGCTCGATGTGGTCTGGCCGCGTCGAGTGTAAACCGAACTGGTAGTTTGTCTCTTCTACTCGGTCTGGCCGAGTGGGATCAGAACCGGTGGGGGCACGCCAAGTGCACCCACTGGGTGTAGTCCCCGAGACCGCGGTCGACTGCTGACAGTCGACTGGGGTCTGAGTTCTATGGTCTGAGTTCTTCTTTCTCTCCCTTTTTTTACTCCCTGCACTCGACTCCGGCGGGCCGGTCGGGTGGGATCATAACTGATGGGGGCACGCATAGTGCACCCACTGGGTGTAGTCCCCGAGACTATGGTGGACTGCGGGCAGTCGACCGTAGTCTTAGTATTTATTGTCTTTGTCGTTTTTCGCTGTAAAATAACTTCTCCTCCCTGATTGCAGAAATCTTGTGATCTTGGAGCTCGCTTTGCTGACTTGGAGAAACAGCAGATCCAACTGAACCTTGACTTGGAATTGGCCAAGACAGAGCTGCAAAAGGCCAAGGACGACGCCAATGGTAAGACGAGCTTGTCGACTGGTTTGTCTTAGGCTTGAGTACCCTTCTGCTCTTTCTGAATCAAGCACCATTTCTTTGCAGAAAAACTGAGAGAAGCTCTGGCGAAGAAGGATCAGGATTTGGCTGCTGCTCAAAAGGAAGCTGACGACAGAACCGCTCTGGCTGAACAGAAACTGGCTTCGGTCAGCCAGTTGGAAGAAGAGAACACCAAGATGAAATCTGCTCTGAACGAAGCCAACAAGGAGTGCACGCGCTTGAAGAAGGACAATCTCAACCTGTACGAGAAGATGGAAGGCATCGCTCGCAGGAGGGACGATCTGGAGAGCTATCTGAGGAGCCTTGCCAAGAAGTTGTTCATCAAGCTTGAAGGTACACATTTTGTTCCGACTGATGTTTTTTGTCGACTCAGTGTAAGAAAATTGACTTATCCTTGGATCGTGAATGCAGAGTTTTGCCAGAACTTCGAGGAGGAGAGTGGGTGGATTGAGCCAGGTTTGGACCCAATCAATTCTCCCGTGAAAGATGAAACTGCCATGAATTTGCTCCGACTGGAATCCCGCATCGACGGTGTTGTGGACTACTTGGCTCGACTGAAGGTCGCCACGTCACGGGTCGACACGGCACTTTGGCCAGAGGCCACGCTCCAAAATGATCTTGAGTCCCTGATGACTCGACTTAACGAGATCCCTGATCGAGTGCAGGAGTGGAAGAAATCTTCTGCCCGGTGTGGTGCTGATGTGGCTCTGTCTTTGGTTCGTGTCCACTTCAAGGAGGTGCGACAAGATAAGCTGGCAGCAATCAAGATCTCCAACACCCAGAAGCATGACTTCCGATCTTTTATGGAGACTTTCATTGCTGCAGCCACTCGGATCGTCGACGGCGTCGACCTAGACGAGTTCGTCGAGCCTGCCAGTCCTCCTCCTTTAGGATTTATCTGAACTTGGTTTATCGTTGAATATCTTCATGAATCCTCCGTCGAGTGAAACTCGTTCTTCACTCGACACAACTTTTGTATTTGTGGCGCAGCTCCGAAGGAGAAGGTAGCAGTCGACCTGTACCTCGTCGTCCTTGCGGGTCGGCGATGGAGCGCACATTGTATTTGTGGTGAAGCTCCCAAGGAGAAGGTGGCAGTCGACCTGCACCTCGTCATCCTTGCAGAGTGGGATGGAGCGCACGTTGTATTTGTGGCGAAGCTCCCAAGAAGAAGGTGGCAGTCGACCTGCACCTCGTCGTCCTTGTGGATTGAGGTGGAGCGCATGTTGTATTTGTGGCGAAGCTCCCAAGGAGAAGGTGGTAGTCGACCTGCACCTCGTCGTCCTTGTGGATTGAGATGGAGCGCACGTTGTATTTGTGGCGAAGCTCCCAAGGAGAAGGTGGTAGTCGACCTGCACCTCGTCGTCCTTGTGGATTGAGATGTGCTTCGTACTTAGGTGAGTACTGGACTGCAGCTAAGCCCCCGAGTGGCAGGCTGGCTCACCACTCGGTAGGATTTTCAAATACTTAGGCGAGTACTGGACTGCAGCTAAGCCCCCGAGTGGGAGGGTCGCTCACCACTCGGTAGGATTTTCAAATACTTAGGCGAGTACTGGACTGCAGCTAAGCCCCCGAGTGGGAGGGTCGTTCTCCACTCGGTAGGATTTTTCAAACTTAGGCGAGTACCGGACTGCAGCTAAGCCTCCGAGTGGGAGGGTCGCTCACCACTCGGTAGGATTTTCAAATACTTAGGCGAGTACTAGACTACAGCTAAGCCCCCGAGTGGGAGGGTCACTCACCACTCGGTAGGATTTTCAAATACTTAGGCGAGTACTGGACTGCAGCTAAGCCCCCGAGTGGGAGGGTCGCTCTCTACTCGGTAGGATTTTTCAAACTTAGGCGAGTACCGGACTGCAGCTAAGCCTCCGAGTGGGAGGGTCGCTCATCACTCGGTAGGATTTTTCAAACTTAGGCGAGTACCGAACTGCAGCTAAGCCCCCGAGTGGGAGGTTCGCTCTCCACTCGGTAGGATTTTTCAAACTTAGGCGAGTACCGGACTGCAGCTAAGCCTCCGAGTGGGAGGGTCGCTCACCACTCGGTAGGATTTTTCAAATACTTAGGCGAGTACTGGACTGTAGCTAATCCCCCGATTGGGAGGGTCGCTCACCACTCGGTAGGATTTTTCAAACTTACGCGAGTACCGGACTGCAGCTAAGCCTCCGAGTGGGAGGGTCGCTCACCACTTGACAGGATTTTTCAAACTTAGGTGAGTACCGGACTGCAGCTAAGCCTCCGAGTGGGAGGGTCGCTCACCACTCGGTAGGATTTTTCAAACTTAAGCGAGTACTGGACTGCAGCTAAGCCCCCGAGTGGGAGGGTCGCTCACCACTCGGTAGGATTTTTCAAACTTAGGCGAGTACCGGACTACAGCTAAGCCCCCGAGTGGGAGGGTCGCTCACCACTCGGTAGGATTTTCAAATACTTAGGCGAGTACTGGACTGCAGCTAAGCACCCGAGTGGGAGGGTCGCTCACCACTCGGTAGGATTTTTGAAACTAAGGCGAGTACCTGACTGCAGCTAAGCCTCCGAGTGGGAGGGTCGCTCACCACTCGGTAGGATTTTTCAAACTTAGGCGAGTACCGGACTGCAGCTAAGCCCCCGAGTGGGAGGGTCGCTCACATCCTGCAGTCGAGTCGACTATCTGGTTGATGCGGGGGAGAGGAAAATGATCTTTTGGGCAGGCCCGATTGATATGTTTAAAGTCAATGCACATGCGAAGTGACTTGTCCTTCTTTGGGACCATGACAATGCTGGCGAGCCACTCGGAGTGGTAGATCTCTCGGATGAACTCTGCTGCTAAGAGCCGAGCCACCTCCTCACCAATAGCCTTTCTCTTCTGGACGGCGGACCGTCGGAGATGTTCTTTGACAGGTTTTACTTTTGAGTCGACTCGTAGGCGGTGCTCAGCCAGCCCCCTGGGAACAGCCGGCATGTCAGAAGGCTTCCATGCGAAAATGTCCCAGTTCTCACGGAGGAACTGGATGAGCGCTTCTTCCTATTTGGAGTCGAGTGTTGTTGAGATATGAGTCGGAGCAGCACTGGGATCGGTCGGGTGAATGTGAGCCGGCTTCGTTTCGCCAGACGACTGAAAAGCTGATTCTGTAGCGAGCTTCTTGGCTCGCAACAAATCACTCGGGTCCGCGGTCTTCTGGTATTCCTGTAGCTCCACCACTGCCATCTGAGCATCAACGATCTTTGAGCCTTTCTAAAAACACTCTTCTGCTTTCTTCCGATTGCCCGTAATAGTGATCACACCTTTGGGACCAGGCATCTTCAATTTGAGATACACATAACATGGTCGAGCCATGAAGCGTGCATAAGCCAGCCTGCCCAAAATAGCGTGATAAGCACTCTAGAAATCTACAACTTCGAACGTCAACTTTTCTTTGCGGTAATTCTTGGATTCACCGAAAACCACATCAAGAGCAATCTGGCCGAGTGACTCAGCCTTCTTTCCAGGAATGACTCCATGGGAACTCATGTTGCTGGTACTGAGTCTGGACATCGGAATGCCCATCCCTTTCAACGTCTCAGCATACAGTATGTTCAAACCACTGCCACCATCCATCAAGACTTTGGTCAGTCGAGTGCCTTCAACAACTGGGTCAACCACCAAAGCTTGCCTCCCAGGGGTGGCAATGTGCGTTAGGTGATTGGACTGGTCGAATGTGATGGCAGTCTGAGACCACTTCAGATAACTGGGTGTTGCCGGAGCAACCATATTCACCTCATGGTTGATAACTTTCAGTCGACTTCTGCTTTCAACATCAGCAAAAATCATCAGGGTGGAATTGACCTGGGGGTATCCATCATCACTGTCTTCCTTGTCCTCAACTTTGTCCGACTCCTTTTCCTTATCTTTGGGCTGCTTGCCCTGGAACTGCTGGATCAAGAGCCGACACTGTCGAGTGGTATGTTTCAGGTAAATGAACTTACCCTCTTCATCTTTCTTGGTGTGGATGTGACATGGCAAATCCAACACATCATTTCCGTCTTGGTATTTAACTTTCTTGGGGTTCCAAGGTCCCTTGGGTTTCCCCTTAAACTTTCCTTGAGTTACAACCAGGGCTTCTCCAGGAGCAGCTGGCTCGACTTTCCGCTTCTGTTTCCGATTGGAATTCCCTCCTCCGGTTTCTTGAGCGACTGACTTGAGCTTGCCACTCCCGAGTCGATCCTCATCTTCTCCATTAGCGTACTTGGTGGCAATCTCCATCATCCGATTCAGAGACATATCTCCGGTTCGACCGAATTTCAGATTCAGTTCTCTGTACTTGACGCCTTCTTTGAAGGCATAGACTGCTTGGTGGTCAGGCACATTCTCTACTGTGTGATGTAACGTGATCCATCTCTGGATGTAATCCCTCAAGGTTTCATTCGGCTTCTGCACGCAAGACCGCAGTTCCGTCAGCCCTGCAGGTCGCTTGCATGTTCCTTCAAATGTGGTGACAAACACTCGGACGAGATCTTCCCAAGTGTAAATGCTGCTGGGTGCTAACTGATTCAGCCATGCTCTGGCCGAGCCCTCCAACATGAGAGGCAGGTGCTTCATGGCCACTTCATCATTGCCACCGCCAATCTGGATGGCCACTCGGTAGTCTTCAAGCCAAGTATCGGGCTTGGACTCACCAGTGAACTTACTGACTCCAGTCGCCAACCTGAAGTTGGGAGGAATCACAACGGCCCTGATGGCTCTACTAAAGCACTCTGGCCCCGAAACATGTACTCTGCTGCTGGTAGGCGCATCTCTGTCGTGACCTTCTTGGTGAGCTCTGTTCCTGTCGACCAAACCTTGAACGAGAATGGATCTCGCATCAAAGCCTGGTTCCCTGGGGTCGACTGGAATCCTTCGCCCAACACTATGAGGGCGCCTGTCATCCTGCTGTCGAGGCACATACGACCCGCTCCTCGGGGGAGGGGTGGGCACTCGACGTCGATCGTCACGATCGAATCTGTGATCATAATGCTCACGGTTCCCGTGCTGATTACGCCGGTCCCTGCGTCCCTCATGCCTCGGGGGCGATCTTGGGCTATGAGCCGACTGGACTGTGTCTGCAGCAATGGATCTGCTATGAATCCTGTTTCGCGACTGAGAAACAGCGGAGTTCTGGTCTCCTGCTGCCCGGAGTAATGCTCTGATCTGCAACAAACCTCTGTCGGCCTCCGACTGGGAAGGCTGAATCGACTCTTCTATACGGGCTGCAGCTGCTAAATTCTGAATCGGAGTTCGATATACCTGCGGGGGTGGAAAGAGCTGACATCGACTGGATTCTGGAACCCGTTGTCGCGCACGCTCGTCGAGTGCTCGCTGGAGGTTCTCCAGTCGAGTGCGCTCGGCCAAGTTTGCTAGGCGCGTGTCCTCCAAGGCACGAGCCTCGGACGTTTCTCCAATGATAGGAGTGTGCATCGCATCCATGTTCCGGCGACGAAGTTCTTCTCTCTGCAGCGACATGAGAGGCTCGGGGTGATATTCCTCATGGGGACGCGACGGGTCACCTCCACCCGCGCCTCCGTCGGTGCGGGGAAAACCGGGAGGACTGGGCGGTCCATCGACCATCAGAACCTCCACCGCCGGATCACTGCTGTCGCACTCGGATGCGGTCTCTGCGGAGCCAGTCGACAGGTCGAACAGGCCGTAGAGGGATTCGTCGGGCTCGATCGCCGCGACTTGAGGGATGGCCGACTGGCGTGCCACCGCGTGTCTCACCCACCGCTGAAGTCTCGACCGACTGGAGCGCTTGTGCCGGCGGGAAACAGGGAGGGAGGACAACACAGGAACCGACCGATAATGGGTCGACGGTTGCCGCAAGAGGACGCCGCGGACGCACACGCGAAAGTGCGTTGCCCCGCGGACAGGGAGTGCGTCCACGTCGAGTGGAGCCTCCTGAAGCCAAGCAGAGTCGTCGGCGATGAATGTGAGCGCGCTGAGACGGATCTCGCGGCCCTCCACCAAAACTCCGCCAGAAACCATGGTGATTTGGATCGGAAAGATCGCAACTCCTCCAACAAATCGCTAAAACACCTGCCCCACGGTGGGCGCCAACTGCCGTGGTTCTAAGTCTGACAGTAATGTACGGGGGTAGGTTTGGAGAGGCAAGATCTTAGCTATGGAGTAGTTGTAAGAACACGAGGTTTACGAGTTCAGGCCCTTCTCGGAGGAAGTAATAGCCCTACGTCTCAGAGCCCGGAGGCGGTCGACTGGATTATGTGTGTATGAATTACAGAGGTGCGAACCCTTTACACTGAGGAGGGGGGTGGCTTATATAGAGTTCGCCGGACCCCTCCGGCCCTCAGTTGTGCAGGGTTTTAAATACATTAAGGTCGGGCGTTACTGGTAACGCCCCCTAATAAAGTGCTATGATGATCATAAAAGCTACTTAATAACCGACCGTCAGCGTGCGGAGTGCCTTTAGGTCTCCTGGCCGTCGAGTGGTTGGATCTTGGTCGAGTGATTGCTTCTTGGTCGAGTGTCTTCGAATCTGTCGAGTGGAACACCTCCAAGTCGATTGAAAGGTGATTTCTTCTAGAGATGTCCTTGGGTAGGGCAGTTGGGACAGGTCCATGACCCTACCCTAGGTACATAGCTTCATCACTAGTCACCGTCATTTCCCATCTCATCTCAGTAGCCACCACCATCACCATCATAGCAGCAAATCACCTCCAAGTTAGTCATACTTGTAATCATGTATCACATTTGGCAACCATTATAAGACATATTATCAATAAATCATTCATTTTATTTCTTCTCAAATGATTTCTTCCTACGATCCGATCACCATGTGTGAGTAACTCGATAAGGCAATGATTTGGGCCATAGCCTTGCAACTTGATGTATTTATACAAGCAATCGATGCAATAACTTTGAATTAATGTCATGTATGTGTTAGAATTGCATCATAGTTGTTTCTCATCTCTTTCTCGTTCCTCATCCCTGCAGGTATTCAAGATCTCAAGGTTTGATCAAGGAGGAGGTTAGGAGTTAGGAGCAGGGAGGACGCGGAACACTATTCTGAACACGATAGCGAAAAGGCAATCCCTGGGATACATGAGGTGTAGTCATTAAACGCTCAACGCTTTTTTTCCTAATTTATATTTAAAAACCGAGGTAACCCCACGCGATGGCAAGGGCTTGCGGTTGGACACCAGACTCTTGATGCAGGTCACGAACCAGTCAAGACGTAATTTGAACATACCCCCAGTTCATCTCGTTGCAAGCACATCTTAATGGGTGTCTTGGAGAGCACAGATTAAGATCATGATGATCCCCATCATAAATATAAGGTTGTAAGAAACAAGTCCTCATACACATACCTGTTCTAAATATAAGTGTTTACACCCTAAGGTTGTAAAAACTGGTATTTAATTCTCTCGCAAAGACTTGATACAGCCTCTGTCATAGTAGGCATCCTCTTTTGGGTTCGATAAACTCAGGATCAGTCATTGGGGAAAGGGCAGAAATACCTTCGTTATCCAACCGGATTTTATAGGGCATGTATGCTCGGTGTCTTCTTCCCCTCCACGTCGTGCCTTCTTGGGTGGGGACCTCTAAGTGCTGCACTCCAGCAAGCTGCTTGCTTCAATGCAACGGACGAGGCGTTCTCCACCAAGAAGCACATGGAGTCCATGGGCCTCGTTGCTTTTTAGGTTCGTGCATTTCATTATCTGCTAGTACTATTTTCCGTTCTCCATGGCAAATCCTTGTTTAATGTGTCTAAATTGTGAAGAAAAATCTTAAGAAAATGTTCTCTACTTCATGGCAATTTTAGAAAAAATTTGCACTGATCAGTCAAGTTTAGAAGTCGTTCTTATAATAGATTTTTGAAGTTTTTTCCATGGCAAAACATGCCATGTTTCCTTGCGATGACAGAGAAACATAACCAATTTTTTGTCATCATTTCCGATGTATGTATAGGTGCCATGGCAAAGAAACATAGTAAAATTTGCCATGTACGTATAGTTGCCATTGCAATAGCTTTGTTCTCAGCAAAACATCCTACATTTTTTTTTGTGCAATTGATGTGTGCAACATCTACGCTTTGAGGGGAATTTTTACATCCATGGCAAATTTTACGCCATGTCAAATTTTATTACCATGACCGTTTTTCTGGATACTCTAATGGCAATTTTTTTACTGCAAGTTCACATGTGTTCCCATGGCAATTTTTCCATAATTAGTCTTTATAGGAAATAACAAATTTTCCATGTGTCCACTACAAATTATTCTTTACAGATCACAATAGCATTTTTTTTTCAAAATTTACCATGTCACCATGCTTCAATTTTTAGCCACACTTTTTCAAGGTTGCCATGTGAACTTTTTCTTGTACAATTTATATACATTTTTCCATGTTTCAATGAGATTTTTTTATGGCAAGTTCACATGTATTCCCACGGCAAATTTGCCACGATTTTTTCTTTATAGGAAAATAATTTTTTTATAAATTGTCATGTGTCCACTACAGAATATTCTTACAATTGCCAATATAACTATAACAATTTTTCTAAATTTACCATGTCACCATGCTTCAAATTTTTGCCACATTTTTTAAATGTTTACAATGTGACCTTTTTTTGTACAATTAAATACACCTGCATGGAAAATTTATTGTGTTTTATCATGCATTTTTATTTGTATATGACATGGTGATTTCTTTCTTGAACTTAGTATGTCCAGTTTGTTGTACATATTGCAAAAAATATATTTGTATTCACAATGGGATTTTATTTGTAGATACCATGGCAAATTCTTACTTTTGAACTTAGCATCTAAATTTTATTGTACATATCATGGAAAATTATTTATATATGTACATAGCATATGGTTAAATTCTTTTTTTTGGTCACGCGACCTTCGCAAAACATGTTTATCTTTTCCTAAAATGTTTTTGCCATGCTTTTTTAGTGAACAATTTTTTAAAAAATGACGCATGCCATGCAATTTTATGTTTTCTAGTTTCTTCTTTGAATATTAATGATGGGAAATTTGCCACGTGTCTGTTGCAATTTTAATATATACACTATGGCTGTTTTATTGAACATAACATGCCAATTTCTATTATGGGTCTGTCTATGGCCCATCTAGATGTACCCTATTTATCGCACATCTAAGTGACCAAATCAGGCATAAAACAAAAAAGAAAATGAAGAATGAAGTACGTGCAAAAATCTCTGTGTAAAATCAGTAATATCTATAGGACTTACTAGCACATATGCCCGTGCGTTGCAACGGGAGATAAAATAGTATGCAGTTAAAGTCACTGGGAATTATATGTTCAAACAAAAACCTATGTGCACACGAAGAAAAGAAACGATTAGCTTCTCGGTTTCGCAGCGTGTGGAGGAATCAATCCGTTATTTTTTCATTCATTGATCGGTGGTGTTTAAGAGTTTTGTTATGTCATCGTACGTCGGGGAAGACCCATGCCTATTTTGAAGCATATTTTCGAATATTTGTCGAATTTGGAGCATTTTTTAAATGCTATTTTCTTTATAGACATCTCAAACTATTTTGAAAAACAATAATTGTTTCTGGAAAAATGTGAACCTTTTTGCAAGTTCCGAATATTTTCTTAAAATAGCAAAAAAATTGGAACTCTTAACATTTAAAAAAACAGTTCTTAAGTCTGAACTTTTTTAAGAATTTTTTATTTACGAAATAAATTCTAAAATAAAAATAAACTTGGAAGGGAAAAAATAGATAGGAAAGAGAATAAAAATAGAAGCAAAACACAGAAATAAAGAAAATTGGGCCAGCCCATTATTGGTTGTCCTGTGCGAAACTCCAACTAAAAATGTGAAAATTATTTAAATTTGTGAACATTTTCTAAAAACAGGAATATGTGTTGAAAATTCAAAAAAATAGAAAATGTGTATCTTTTTGAAACGAACATTATTTTTTATTATGAGAATTTCACAAAAACAAGAATATTTTTCGAATTTGGAGCATTTTTTAAATGCTATTTGATTTTTAGACATCTCGAACAATTTTGAAAAAAAATAATATTTTCTCAAAAATGGGAAACTCTTTGCAAGTTTGGAATATATTTTTAAATAGTAACAAATTTTTTGAATTTTGAACATTTTCAACAAAAAATAATTCAGAACATTTTTGAGGATTTTTAAATTTAAGAAATAAATTCTAAAAGGAAAATAAACTTGGAAGAGAAGAAAGAGATACGAAACTAAGAATGAAAATAGAAGTAAAACGCAGAAAAAAGAAAAATTGGCCAGCTCAATATTGGTTGTCCTGTGGGAAAATCAACTATTTATCGCCCTGTGTGGAAAATAGAATTTCCCAAATGCGTGGGCAGAAAAGCACGTGGGCTGGCTTTGCTGGGCCATAGCGTGGGCCAATTTTTTAAAAAATGACGCAGGCCATGCAATTTTATGTTTTCTAGTTTCTTCTTTGAATATTAATGATGGGAAATTTGCCACGTGTCTGTTGCAATTTTAATATATACACTATGGCAGTTTTATTGAACATAACATGCCAATTTCTATTCTGGGTCTGTCTATGGCCCATCTAGATGTACACTATTTATCGCACATCTAAGTGACCAAATCAGGCATAAAACAAAAAAGAAAATGAAGAATGAAGTACGTGCAAAAATCTCTGTGTAAAATCAGTAATATCTATAGGACTTATTAGATGTGCAATACTTAGGTCTCATGTGGATGTGGTTTAGCAAAACCGTTCATATATCATGATGACAGAAGAAGTCTAATTTCAGGAAGGGGGGGGGGGGGGGGGGGGGGGTCGCTGGTGTCCTCTCCAATGAGATTGGGTCCTCCTAGATTAAATGAAGTTTTAGGTTTATCCTATTGTTTTTTACAGAGATGTAGGTTTATATTTGAACGTGACTAGTTTTGCTTGAACTGACGCATTGATTACAGATTGGTGTTGGAGTATGACGCGGCCTGCAAAGATCCTACGGTCCTCGATGACGCAGTGACATGGATCGTTGTGCCGGTCACGCACGATCGCTGCTAGAGGCATTGATAACTCCGCCAAAACACGCCGAGAAACAGAAACTCCAATGGCGGCGACTCGTCGGATCTACCTAGGCGTTCTACTGCTCCTGGCCGTGGGTCTGCCTCATCTCCCTCTGATATCGATTGAACTCCGGCTGCGTCCTCGCCTAATTCGTTAATTTGATTTTCATGAATGCAGCGGCATCGACGACGTCGGGAGCGGCGGCGTTTGGCCTACCGCGGGGCCTGAGGCCCGGGCACTGCGCCTCCGTGTTCCGGACGTATGACACGGTCTCTCCGTTCATGACGGGCAACACGACGGCCATCCACCTCGGCAACACCAAGTCCTGCGTCGCCGGCTACGGGGGCCGCCTGGATCCCCACACCGCGTACCAGTTCTGCATCCCCTCCTGGGTCGCCTTCACAGGCAACGGTACCCTCGTCGGCGAGGCCGCCATGAACCACGCCGCCGTCAGCCCTGGGACGGCCGTCTCCGGCTTCAAGCGCCTCCTTGGCATCAGGCAAGTAGTTTTCTTACTTGCTTTGGTTGGTTCTAGATCTTAGCTTGCATGGTACAATTGGTTGATCCAGTTGTCTCTCTTTTTCCGCGGCGAATGGATTGGGTTGGATGGATCCTTTGGTTTGACTCTTGATCCTGATTCTTTTGTTGCTAGGATGTACAACGAGATGGTAAAGAGAGAGGCGGAGCTAGTGCCGTACCACTTCACCGAGCAGCTGGGAAGATGCGGCATCGAGATGGAGATTGAGGAAGGCAACGTGAAGAGATTCCTCCCCGAAGATGTCGCCAGCATCCTTGTAGCCGAGCTGAAGCGAATGGCGGAAGCGCATCTGGGCCGCGAGATCAGGTACGCCGTGGTCACTGTCCCCGGGCACTTCAACGGCCTTCAACACAGTTCGCTCGTCATGGAAGCTGCCCAGTGGCGTGGTGGCTTCCGTACTGCCAAGCTTGTGGACGAGCAGGTCGCGGCGGCGGCTGCGTACCGCCTTCATGAGAAGAGGGGCGACCGCAAGGTCATCCTCGTCTTCCATCTCGGCGGCCGCACTTGCCACGCCGCCAAGTTCAGGTTCAAGGATGGCTCGGGCCATCTCTTGGACGAACACCATGATCCCTACCTGGGCGGTACGCACTCATATATACACATCTCAAGGCAACAAATGGAAGAAACTAAAATTTTGGTTGAATTCATTTTGTGCAGGTGACGACTTCACCGGCAGGCTTGTGGACTATTTCGTGGAGCTGATCAAGGAGAAGCATCTCCGGGACATCCGTGGGGATGAGGGCGCTCTCAGGAAGCTGAGGGCGGACTGCGAGAGGGCCAAGAAGCTACTGAGCGACCCAGAGGGTGTTCTTATGAGGAGCTCACACGAGCCAAGTTCGAGGAGCGGATATCTACGAGGAGCTCACACGAGGAGCTCACACGAGCCAAGTTCGAGGAGCTGAACCGTGCCCTCATGGAGAGAGCAATGGAAATAGTGGAGACGGTGGTGATGGGAGGTGCTCCCACTTCCGAGATGCAGAGCCGCAAGGACGCCATCGACGAGGTCATTCTCGTCGGTGGCAGTGTGAGGATCCCCATGCTTGGGCAGCTCCTCGGGGATTATTTCAATGGCAGGGGGCTAATCAGGGACGAGGACGCGGTAATCCGGGGTGCTGCTCTTCTGTCACGTCCCGAGTCTGCTAGATACGTGGAGGAATGCTACTATGGAGGAGTGTCAGGGCCTCTCTGGTTGGCAAAATAAACACACAAATAGGATATATACCGGGCGGTCTATCCTCCCCTGATTTTCACCGGGCGGTCTATCCTCCCCTATTTTCAATCACTAGCAAATATGCCCGTGCGTTACAACGAGAGAAAACAACCCTCACACGCCTTTACCCATTGAGCATGATTAAAGACCTCACCCTTGTGTCCCTAAAATAATAAATATGATTAATGCCTCATCCTCAGGTTCACATCCTCCATTTCAATACAACATTAGACACATGTTTCTGCTTGCCGTTTTTGCCGTCCTTGCCGCCGATGGTCGCAGCACCAGTTGTCCCTCATCAAGGTTGGCCAGGTCGATTGTTGAGCTGCCTTCATGTCCGAGGAAGATCAAGAGCCGTGAACAAAGTTTTTTTTTATTATCTGGGTAATATAATATGGAAAATCAATGCACATAATATATGTCCGTGTCATCATGTAAATTGAGTAGTTTGTGTAAGATAGACTATAAAACCTTAGTTGGACTCCTCATGTATTTTGACAGGAGTCACTGGGCCGAGTCAGACTGGTTGTACGTGAAGATGCGACAGAGTAAAAGATTCTTTCCATATCTCTAGTTTAATTAATTAAACTAAAACAATGCATCAGGTGGGCATATTTAAAAAACTCGCCAAGTTGTATTAATAGGTATAGATTAAAACAATTTAGCTACAGTACCTTCCATTTTTTTAAAAATCTTGTTTTAAAAAACGGTTTGACTTTTCAAATTCTTTTTTTGCGCGGGAAAGACTTTTCAATTTCAAAACTCAAACAATATTTGTTTTTAAAAATGTTTGCAAATTCGAAAACTAATCACAACAGTAGTAGTTCTAGAACTTGTTTGTGTTTTAAAAAATAGTCAGGTTTAAAAAATGTTCCTTTTTAAAAAGAAATGTTCGAGTTTCATTTTTTTATTACCAACTTTGAAAAAAATTCGTGTTAAAAAATATATTCACTTAAAAAAAGTTTTTCTCTCAGTATCTGACGCGACTATGAGCTTAATTTTAAATTTCACACTGCTAATTAAACACCAAGTCTTATTTAGTCTAGTGGCTTGCATTCTAAGCTATCAAGCGTGAGCAGCTGGGTTTGATCCCTCATGGTGCAGTGTTTTTTCTTGAAATTTCTTTTATTGGCACGGGCTGTGTGTATGCTAATGGGCCGGCCCATTGCTGCTCTGTACGTCCTGTGATATTTTTTTTTGACAAAAACCAATCGGGAGAAGGAGAAAGCGCCCGCATGAGGAAACACGAAAATTTTCTGGGTCCCACCGTAAACCTAAAAAACTGGAGAAACAATCCCCCTTTAATATTAGGTAAGAAATGTTGCAAGTGATCTCCTTCGTACGACGTACATAGTCTTTTTTTTGCGGGGTACGACGTACATAGTCAACCCGTAGGTGTAGCATTGCTCGTATATATGAAGGATATGCAGATACGTACATGGGGTTCGTAGGAACTATCTTTTATACTTAATAATTGGAGGCACCCCGATTTAATGCACTAGGGTTTACGCCACGATTCTTGCCACAGATCCGAAATCCGTTTGGGGCTCCGGAGAGGGGATCTTTCGTTCTTCGTCATCACCAACCCTTCTCCATTGCCAATACCATGACGCTCCTCATAGGATTGAGTAATTCCTTCGTAGGCTTGCTGGTCGATGAGGAATTGGATGAGATTCATCATGTAATCGAGTTAGTTTTGTTAGGGCATGATCCCTAGTATTCACTATGTTCTTAGATTGATGTTGCTATGACTTTGTCATGCTTAATGCTTGTCACTTTGGGCTCGGGTGCCATGATTTCAGATCTGAACCGTTTATGAATTCATCATTATATCCATGTTTTAGATCCGATCTTGCAAGTTATAGTCACCTACTACAGTTATGATCCGGCAACCCCGGAGTGACAACAACCGGGCCCACTCCCGCTGATGAGTGTAGGTTTGAGGAGTTCATGTATTCACTATGTGTTAATGCTTTATTCTGGTTCTCTATTAAAAGGAGGCCTTAATATCCATTAGTTTCCAATATGGACCCCGCTGTCACGGGAGGATAGGACAAAAGATGTCATGCAAGTTCTTTTAATAAAGTATGTATGACTATTTACAGAATACTCCCTCCGTCCCAAAATTCTTGTCTTAGATTTGTCTAAATACAGATGTATCAAGTCACGTTTTAGTATTAGGTATATCCGCATCTAGACAAATCTAAAACAAGAATTTTGAGACGGAGGAAGTACATGCCTACATTATATCGATGAATTGGAGCTAGTGCCGTATGACCCTAGGTTATAACTGTCACATGATGAATATCATCCAACAAGTCACAGATCCAATGCCTATAAATTTATCCTTATTAATTTTGCCACGGGAGGGTATTGGACTATTCCTGAACCACCGCCTAAACCCACTCAGAAGAAGAGGGGTATATTATATCTCAGTCCCGAAGATATGTAAGAGGCAAAAAAATCTATGAAGGAAAAATGTATTAAAGCTGAGGATGTTGAAAATTTATCTCCTATTGAAGAAATACATGGGATTAATACACCACCAATGCCTAAGGTGGTAGAGGTAAATTCTCGTATGAAGTTCAATGAAAATGACAATCCTCACAATATGCATCCTAGCCAATGCATTTATGAGTTTGAAAATTATATTAGAAAACAAGATCACTTCAATGCAAATGTTACGAAACAATTAAAATATAATTCTGATATGATTGCTCGCTTGAGTGACTTGTTATTTAGAATATCAAATGATTTTAGAGGTGTTGGAAAACATGCTTCTATGATTCAAACTCAATTAGAACAAGTTGCTAAATCTCAAAGAGAATTACTTGATGAAATGAATCATAATATGAATGACTTTGCTATTAGAGTTACAACTAGAGGAGGTAAAATGACTCAGGAACCACTTTATCCCGAGGGACACCCTAAAAGAATTGAACAAGATTCACAAAGAGCTAACACTAGTGCACCTAGTCCTTCTAGAAAGAAAAAGAAAAAGAAAAATGATAGGACTATGCACACTTCTAGTGAACCTGAAATAGAGAAACCTCCTGATAATGAAAATGAAGTTTCTATCTCAGATGCTGAAACTCAATCTGGTAATGAACACTCACCTAATGATAATGAAAAAGATAATGATGAGGTTCATGAAGACTCTCAATCAACCAATGATAAAGAACCAGATAATGATGTTGAGATAGAACCACCTGTTGATCTTGATAACCCACAACCTAAGAATAAAAGATATGACAAAAGAGACTTCGTGGCTAGAAAACACGGTAAAGAAAGAGAACCGTGGGTTCAAAAAACTATGCCTTTTCCACCCAAGTCAACTAAAAAGAATGATGATAAAGAATTTGAGCGCTTTGCTACTCTCTTGACTGATATCCTTAAAATCCATCCTTATGCAAAGTATATGAAAGACGACATCATCACTAATAAGAGAAAAATACCGGAAGCTGAAATATCCACTATGCTTACTAATTATACTTTTAAAGATGGAGTACCTAAAAAACTTGGAGATCCGGGTATATCAACTATACCTTGCTCCATCAAAAATAATTATGTGAAAACTGCTTTGTGATTTAGGAGTTGGTATTAGTGTTATGCCTTTCTCTTTATATAAAAGACTTAACTTGAATAAACTCACACCTACTGAAATATCTTTGCAAATGGCTAACAAATCAACTGCTATACCCATTGGTATCTGTGAGAATGTGCCCGTTGTTGTTGCTAATGTTACTATTTTGACTGTTTTGTTATACTTGAGATGTCTGACGACAACAACATGTCGATTATCCTTGGTAGACCCTTCTTGAATACTGCAGGGGCTGTTATTGATTACAATAAAAGCAAGGTCACTTTTCATATCAATGGTAATGAGCATACGGTGCATTTTCCGAAAAAACAATTCCAAGTGAATGGTATTAATGTTATTGACAAATCTCCGACAATCACTATTGGAAGTTTTCAAATACCTCTACCTACTGTCAAAAAGAAATATGAAATGCTTATTGTTGGGGAAATGCATATCCCTATTGAGGCAACTTAGTGATTTACGAAAGTTCTTCGGTTTCATGCTAATTGAAAGTGGTTGTTGATAAGACTTGATCAACCTTATTAATGGATCATTTTTGAACGGTATGAAGTTGATGAATTTAGTAAGCACTACTTTCTATCCCTACTTTTTATTCTCTGTTTTTATTAGTTAAATAAAATAAAATGCCATGTTTTGTCTGTTTTCTGAATTTCCCGTACAATAAAAAAATGACCTAAAAATGAAAGTTCTCATAATGCCCTGAAAATTGTATATGTTTTTTCCTGAATATTTAGGATTTTTTGGTGCAAAAATAACAAGAGGGGGGGTGCACCAGGTGGGCACAACCCACCTGGGCACGCCAGCACCCCCTGGCGCACCCTAGGGGGCTTGTGGTCCCCACGTGAGCCCCCTCACTTATCTCTTTAGCCCACATTGTCACCTACCTCCAGAAAAAATCACTCTTGCTCTCTCTCCCGTGTTCTTGCTCATTTTGCTGCCAATTTTGATCTCTTTGCTCGAAGCTCCATTTCCGAAACTGTTTCGGGAGATTGTTGCTTGATATGTGACTCCACCATTTGTCCAATTAGTTTTTGTTTTAGTGGTTTATACTTGGTGCTGTTGTAGATGTGCTTGCATGTTTAATTCTTAGTGTTCTAAGTAGTTTGAATGCTTGCTATGGCCTCTGTGTATCCCTATGAGTAGTTGCTATTAGTTTTGTGAAGCTTTGTTGGAAAAAATTGTGAACTAAAAATTCAGATTTTTGTTCATAGGAAAAATTGTACGCGGACATGAATATCTTCAGGAAATATGGCTCAAGGAAGAACTCCAAGGGTGTTATAGGGGAGTCTTCTGACAATGATCTTCACCCTCAGAGGTTGGCAGAGGTACGGCCGTGCGAATGGCCGCACATCCTGTTCCTACAAGAAGCTGGAATTCATGACGAGTTCATGCAATTCATTGCCATTGCCGGTCTCACCGACTTCATCGCAGATGAGTATGACCAGCACCAAATCCTCACAAATATGTTTGTTCAAAGCTTTACTTTCTTGCCTAGAAATAATCCTCCTGAAGTGAGCTTTGATTTATACGCTGAAAATCATCAGATACCACTTACTGAGTTTTGTGACATATGCTTGATCCCTTCTGACGGGAGCTTGGCCGAGCATAGGCCGGCTGAGTTTGAGGATTTTGTCGCACTTTGACAGTTTGTGATGAGAGGAGAGTGTCGGCCATCACTGCCGGTGGTTTACATTTCTCTGTTGTCCGTTACTTTGCATATTTCATTACCAAATGATTGCTTGCTAGGGAGAAGGTGGGAGCACTTAGTTCACCAGACCTTGCTGTTTTACGTCGTGCCATTGAGGACGACAACATGTATAGCTTGGGGGCTATCGTGACTCGTCGCCTACACCTTAATAAATCTCAGGGTAAAATACATGATGGGATTTATGGTACTCATTTGGCGGCTCACTTCGAGGTTGAGATACGCCCTCATGATTTCTCTCTTACCACAGTTTACCTAGATCATGTAGCCATGGATCACCATCCCTTTCTTACACATGATCGTCCTAACATTGCCATTCCTTATAACTTGGTCTATAACGTTGACACTCGTGATGTTATCCCCTTGCCTGCACCTGCTTTGTTTGATTCTGTTGCCAGGGGTGGATACCGGATTATGCCTGCAGACATCCTCGCCTACTGGAACGCTCACGCTGCTGCAGAGGCTACGCAGGCACCTCCACAGTGGGATCAGTGGATGCCGCTCCTCAACAATGGGATGAGTGGATGCCTGGTCCTCAGGATCCATACTACCCTCCAGGCTACTGATTTACTACCAACTTAGGCCAAAAGCCTAAGCTTGGGGGAGTACGTGTTTCTCACCGACATTATATTCATGTTCACATATTATTCCATTTGTCGATGTTCACACTTTTTCATTGTATCATCCATGCTTAGATTTATTTTCTTGCTTTCTTCTTGTGTGTTTAAAAAAACTTTAGAAAAACCAAAAAAATTAGTTGTAGTTAATTTACTTTCTATGCATGCTTAGTAGTAGTACTAAAAAGAAAATCCAAAAAGATTTCCTTGTTCTTCTTTTGCTTGTTGGGAGCTTTCCCGTGTAAATAGTTTTTCTCATTTTTTCTTATTATTTTCTTGTTGAAGAAAAGAAAAAACTCCAAAAATATTTCAGTGTGTTTCTCTGAATTTCTTTTCTTTTATCCGAGTTGTACCGAGGAGAAGACCACGATGAAAATGTTGAGTGGCTCTCATCCTATATACCTAAAAGATTGATCCCCACTAACCTATTTATCTTAACATGCAAGCATGCCACATCAACATACAATTATGGATGGGATAAGGCCCACATTAACATGCAACCTGTTGGGGAACGTTGCAGAAAACAAAAAATTTCCTACTCGTTTCACCAAGATCATCTAGGAGTTCATCTAGCAACGAGTGATTAGATGCATCTACATACCTTTGTAGATCGCGCACGGAAGCGTTCAAAAGAACGGTGATGATGTAGTCGTACTCGACGTGATCCAAATCACCGATGACCAGCGCCGAATGGACGGCACCTCCGCGTTCAACACACGTACGGGACGGGAGACGTCTCCTCCTTCTTGATCCAGCAAGGGGGGAGGAGAGGTTGATGAAGATCCAGCAGCACGATGGCGTGGTGGTGGATGCAGGGCGTCACAGCAGCAGGGCTTCGCCGAGACTACGAGGGAGAGACGTAACGGGGGGAGATGGAGGCGCCAGGGGCTGGTGTGAAATCCCTCCTCTTCCCCCCACTATATATAGGGGTGCCAGGGGGGCGCCGGCCCTAGTAGATGAGATCTACTAGGGGGGGCGGCGGCCAAGGGGAGGTTTCCCTCCCCCCCAAGGCACCTAGGGGTGCCTTCCACCACATGGACTCTTCCATGGTGGAAACCCTAGGCGCATGGGCCTATAGGGGCTGGTGCCCTTGGCCCATCTAGGCCAAGGCGCACCCCCTACAGCCCATGTGGCCCCCCGGGACAGGTGGCCCCACCCGGTGGACCCCCGGGACCCTTCCGGTGGTCCCGGTACAATACCGATAACCCCGAAACTTGTCCCGATGCCCGAAATAGCACTTCCTATATATAATTCTTTACCTCTGGACCATTCCGGAACTCCTCGTGACGTCCGGGATCTCATCCGGGACTCCGAACAACATTCGGGTTTCTGCATATACATATCTTCATAACCCTAGCGTCACCGAACCTTAAGTGTGTAGACCCTACGGGTTCGGGAGACAAGCAGACATGACCGAGACGACTCTCTGGTCAATAACCAACAGCGGGATCTGGATACCCATGTTGGCTCCCACATGCTCCACGATGATCTCATCGGATGAACCACGATGTCGAGGATTCAATCAATCCCGTACGCTATTCCCTTTGTCTATCGATATGTTACTTGCCTGAGATTCGATCGTCGGTATCCCAATACCTCGTTCAATCTCGTTACCGGCAAGTCACTTTACTCGTACCGTAATGCATGATCCCGTGACCAGACACTTGGTCACTCTGAGCTCATTATGATGATGCATTACCGAGTGGGCCCAATGATACCTCTCCGTCATACGGAGTGACAAATCCCAGTCTTGATCCATGTCACCCAACAGACACTTTCGGAGATACCCCTAGTCTACCTTTATAGTCACCCAGTTACGTTGTGACGTTTGGCATACCCAAAGCACTCCTACGGTATCCGGGAGTTACACGATCTCATGGTCTAAGGAAAGATACTTTGACATTGGAAAACTCTAGCAAACGAACTATACGATCTTGTGCTATGTTTAGGATTGGGTCTTGTCCATCACATCATTCTCCCAATGATGTGATCTCGTTATCAATGACATCCGGTGTCCATAGTCAGGAAACCATGACTATCTGTTGATCAATGAGCTAGTCAACTAGAGGCTCACTAGGGACATGTTGGTGTCTGTTATTCACACATGTATTACGATTTCCGGATAACACAATTATAGCATGAATAAAGACAATTATCATGAACAAGGAAATATAATAATAATGCTTTTATTATTGCCTCTAGGGCATATTTCCAACAGTCTCCCACTTGCACTAGAGTCAATAATCTAGTTACATTGTGATGAATCGAACACCCATGGAATTCTGGTGTTGATCATGTTTTGCTCTAGGGAGAAGTTTAGTCAACGGATCTGCTATATTCAGGTCCGTATGTACTTTACAAATCTCTATGTCTCCATCTTGAACATTTTCACGAATGGAGTTGAAGCGACGCTTGATGTGCCTTGTCTTCTTGTGAAACCTGGGCTCCTTGGCAAGTGCAATAGCTCCAGTGTTGTCATAGAAGAGCTTGATCGGCCCCGACGCATTGGGTATGACTCCTAGGTCGGTGATGAACTCCTTCACCCATATTGCTTCATGTGCTGCCTCCGAGGCTGCCATGTACTCCGCTTCACATGTAGATCCCGCCACGACGCTTTGCTTGCAACTGCACCAGCTTACTGCCCCACCATTCAAAATATACACGTATCCGGTTTGTGACTTAGAGTCATCCAGATCTGTGTCGAAGCTAGCGTCGACGTAACCCTTTACGACGAGCTCTTCGTCACCTCCATAAACGAGAAACATTTCCTTAGTCCTTTTCAGGTACTTCAGGATATTCTTGACCGCTGTCCAGTGTTCCTTGCCGGGATTACTTTGGTACCTTCCTACCAAACTGACGGCAAGGTTAACATCAGGTCTGGTACACAGCATGGCATACATAATAGAACCTATGGCTGAGGCATAGGGGATGACGCTCATCTCTTCTATATCTTCTGCCGTGGTCGGACATTGAGCTGAGCTCAATTTCATACCTTGTAACACAGGAAAGAACCCCTTCTTGGATTGATCCATATTGAACTTCTTCAATATCTTATCAAGGTATGTGCTTTGTGAAAGACCTATGAGGCGTCTCGATCTATCTCTATAGATTTTGATGCCTAATATATAAGCAGCTTCTCCAAGGTCCTTCATTGAAAAACTTTTATTCAAGTAGGCCTTGATGCTGTCCAAGAGTTCTATATCATTTCCCATCAAAAGTATGTCATCTACATATAATATGAGAAATGCTACAGAGCTCCCACTCACTTTCTTGTAAACGCAGGCTTCTCCATAAGTCTGTGTAAACCCAAACGCTTTGATCATCTCATCAAAGCGAATGTTCCAACTCTGAGATGCTTGCACCAGCCCATAAATCGAGCGTTGAAGCTTGCACACTTTGTCAGCATTCTTAGGATCGACAAAACCTTCCGGCTGCATCATATACAATTCTTCCTTAAGGAAACCATTAAGGAATGCCGTTTTGACGTCCATTTGCCATATTTCGTAATCATAGAATGCGGCAATTGCTAACATGATTCGGACGGACTTCAGCTTCGCTACCGGTGAGAAAGTCTCATCGTAGTCAACCCCTTGAACTTGTCGATAACCCTTAGCGACAAGCCGAGCTTTATAGATGGTCACATTACCATCCGCGTCTGTCTTCCTCTTAAAGATCCATTTATTTTCTATGGCTCGCCGCTCAACGGGAAAGTCAGTCAAAGTCCATACTTTGTTTTCATACATGGATCCTATCTCGGATTTCATGGCTTCTAGCCATTTGTCGGAATCCGGGCCCGCCATCGCTTCTTCATAGTTCGAAGGTTCACCGTTGTCTAACAGCATGATTTCCAAGACAGGGTTGCCGTACCACTCTGGTGCGGAACGTGTCCTTGTGGACCTTCGAATTTCAGTAGGGGCCTGATCAGAAGTATCTTGATCATTGTCATTAACTTCCTCTCTAGTCGGTGCAGGCACCTCAGGAACATTTTCTTGAGTTGCGCCATTTTCCGGTTCAAGAGGTAATACTTCATCAAGCTCTACTTTCCTCCCACTTACTTCTTTCGAGAGAAACTCTTTCTCCAGAAAGGACCCATTCTTGGCAACAAAGATCTTGCCTTCGGATCTGAGGTAGAAGGTGTACCCAATAGTTTCTTTTGGGTATCCTATGAAGACGCATTTTTCCGACTTGGGTTCGAGCTTTTCAGGTTGAAGTTTCTTGACATAAGCATCGCATCCCCAAACTTTTAGAAATGACAGCTTAGGTTTCTTCCCAAACCATAATTCATACGGTGTCGTCTCAACGGATTTCGACGGAGCCCTATTTAAAGTGAACGCGGCAGTCTCTAAAGCATAGCCCCAAAAGGATAGCGGTAAATTGGTAAGAGACATCATAGATCGCACCATATCTAATAGAGTGCGATTACGACGTTCGGACACACCATTACGTTGAGGTGTTCCAGGCGGCGTGAGTTGTGAAACTATTCCACATTTTCTTAAGTGTGTGCCAAACTCGTGACTCAAGTATTCTCCTCCACGATCTGATCGTAGAAACTTGATTTTCCTGTCACGTTGATTTTCAACCTCACTCTGAAATTCCTTGAACTTTTCAAAGGTTTCAGACTTGTGTTTCATTAAGTAGATATACCCATACCTACTTAAATCATCAGTGAGGGTGAGAACATAACGATAGCCACCGCGAGCCTCAACACTCATTGGACCGCACACATCACTATGTATGATTTCCAATAAGTCGGTTGCTCGCTCCATTGTTCCTGAGAACGGAGTCTTGGTCATTTTACCCATAAGGCATGGTTCGCATGTGTCAAATGATTCATAATCAAGAGACTCTAAACGTCCATCAGCATGGAGCTTCTTCATGCGTTTGACACCTATGTGACCAAGGCGGCAGTGCCACAGGTATGTGGGACTATCATTATCAACCTTACTTCTTTTGGTACTCACATTATGAACATGTGTAGCATCACGTTCGAGATTCATAAAGAATAAACCATTCACCATAGGAGCATGACCATAAAACATATCTCTCATAAAAATGGAACAACCATTATTCTCAGATTTAAAAGAGTAGCCATCTCGAATTAAACGAGATCCCGATACAATGTTCATGCTCAAAGCTGGCACTAAATAACAATTATTAAGGTTTAAAACTAATCCCGAAGGGAGATGCAGAGGTAGCATGCCGACGGCGACCACATTGACCTTGGAAGCATTCCCGACGCGCATCGTCACCTCGTCCTTTGCCAGTTTCCGCTTATTCCGCAGCCCCTGCTTTGAGTTACAAATGTGAGCAACTGCACTGGTATCAAATACCCAGGAGCTACTACGGGCACTAGTAAGGTACACATCAATTACATGTATATCACATATACCTTTTGTTTTGCCGGCCTTCTTATCCGCTAAGTACTTAGGGCAGTTCCGCTTCCAGTGACCGCTTCCCTTGCAATAAAAGCACTCAGTCTCGGGCTTGGGTCCATTCTTTGGCTTCTTCCCGGCAGCTTGCTTGCCGGGCGCGGCAACCTCCTTGCCGTCCTTCTTGAAGTTCTTTTTACCCTTGCCTTTCTTGAACTTAGTGGTTTTATTGACCATCAACACTTGATGTTCCTTCCTAACTTCTACCTCTGCTGATTTCAGCATATCAAATACTTCAGGAATGGTCTTTTCCATCCCCTGCATATTGAAGTTCATCACAAAGCTCTTGTAGCTTGGTGGAAGCGACTGGAGGATTCTGTCAATGACCGCATCATCCGGGAGATTAACTCCCAGCTGAGTCAAGCGGTTATGCAACCCAGACATAGTGAGTATGTGCTCACTGACAGAACTGTTTTCCTCCATCTTACAGCTGAAGAATTTGTTGGAGACTTCATATCTCTCGACCCGGGCATGAGCTTGGAAAACCATTTTCAGCTCTTCGAACATCTCATATGCTCCATGTCTCTCAAAACACTTTTGGAGCCCTGGCTCTAGGCTGTAAAGCATGCCGCACTGAACGAGGGAGTAGTCATCGGAACGTGCCTGCCAAGCGTTCATAACATCTTGTTCTGCAGGGAGAACGGGTGCGTCACCAAGCGGTGCTTGTAGGACATAATCTTTCTTGGCAGCTATGAGGATGATCCTCAGGTTCCGGACCCAGTCCGTATAGTTGCTGCCATCGTCTTTCAGCTTGGTTTTCTCTAGGAACGCGTTGAAGTTGAGGACTACGTTGGCCATTTAATCTACAAGACATATTGTAAAATATTTAGACTAAGTTCATGATAATTTGATTAGTTGAACTTAATTATCATTCTATTGTTCACCACTACATTCAACCATGCATGGGAAAATAATTATCATTCTATTGTTCACCTTATATTCAATAAATATGTTATCAAATATAATAAGTCATATGTATTTTTTGATTTTGGTTCATGTGTTCTTAATCTAAAAATTTATACACAATCAAATCTCCTTGAAATATATTGCAACCAATTCCCGCAGCAACGCGCGGGGGCATCATCTAGTATGAATAATTGTTGAACTAATAAGAGCCCATATTACCTTGTCTTCTCCTGTTGAATAGAATGTTTTGCGGATTCCAGCTTAGTCCATGGCACTCTTGCACTATTATTATTTTCATATCATTCGGTCGTGCAAGTGAAAGGCAATAATGACAATATTCGATGAGCTGGCCATGGCAAAGAGAAACTGGTATGAACTCAACTTGTCTTGTCTGTGTAAATATGTTTAACCTAGTGCTCATGATTCAGCCCGTTATGATTAAACATGTTTGCAATGACAATTAGATATTATAGTTTCTCATGCCATGCATAAGTAGCTGGGAGTGAATAATGATTTACCTTGGATATCAACATAGCGTTAAAATGATTATGATGTAGTATGATGATATGGTATCCTCCTTTGAATGTTCGAGTGGCTTGACTTGATACATGTTCATGCATGTAGTTGAATCAAAACCAACATAGCCTATATAATTTTTATATTCATGGTGTTCATATCCTACTCATGCTAGTGTCTAATGTTACTTATGCATAATGCCTGGTTATGATTGTTGTTGCTCTCTAGCTGGCCGCTTCCCAGTCTTAAATTGCTAGACTTCGCCTGTACTAAGTGAGAATTCTGCTTGTACATCAAAAACCTTGAACCCAAAGTTATTCCAGATGAGTCCACCATACCTACCTATATAAGGTATTACCCTACCGTCCTAAGTAAATTTGCATGTGCCACCTCTAAAAACTTCTAAAAAAATATCCGTTTTGTGTGCCTGGATCGTTCATGGAACGACAGGAGGTGGTCGATATCTTTCGTGCTAAGCATGTTATCCTCAGGTCGAGTGTTTATTCACTCGTCGTTGCACGAGGAAATGGGCGGTAATAGGGATGCCCAGTCCCAAACTGCAAAATACAAAAAGAGTTCATCTCTTACATAATCAAACAAAAACTCCCAATGGAGTCAAAACCTTTACATTCTACTTGGGAACCGCCACTAGCGTGCTTAGCATGGAAGATGTTGATAACTGATGGTCGTGAAGTGAATAAGAGGGGTGCATGTCTCAAAATATCATTTATCTCTGTTTTAAAAACCGCGCTCTGGCACCTCTGCAAATCACCGCTTCCCTCTGCGAAGAGACTTTCTATTTACTTTTATGTTGTGTCATCACCTTCTATAAACAAGCGCCAGAAACTGAGTAGAGCACAACGGTCATGATTTACACATTGTGTATAGCTAATGTTGGCTGCATCATGACTGGATCTTTTCTACCATGCATTACAATGTTTAGTCGCTGCTTGAACTTCGGAGGTGCTCTGCATTTATGTTTTGCGGTCTCAGAAAGGGCTAGCGAGATACCATTATTGTCATATTATTTCATGGTTGTTTTGACAACGTGTTGCTATTTGAGATATCTTATTATTGCTCGCTAGCTGATTATATCATTGATATGAGTCATTATAATCTTTAAGAGTTATTATTGGCATGGTTAGTTATAATGTTAACTGAAAACCTGGGTGTTGTTTAAGCTTATTTATGCAAACAAGAGCAAAAGAGTTCGTAAAAGTTTTTCTTTCTCACTTTCAGTTTATCAACTGAATTGCTTGAGGAGAAGCAAAGGTTTAAGCTTGGGGGAGTTGATACGTCTCCAACGTATCTACTTTTTCTCACGCTTTTCCTCTTGTTTTGGACTCTAATTTGCATGATTTGAATGAAACTAACCCCAGACTGATGCTGTTTTCAGGAGAACTACCATGGTGTTGTTTTTGTGCAGAAATAAAAGTTCCCGGAATGGAACGAAACTTTTTGAGGATTTTTATACCAATAATAAGAATTTCTGGAGCCAAGACCCACAGGAGAGGGGCCCTGGGTGGGCACAACCCACCGGGGCGCGCCCCCTCTCTTGGCATGCTCAGGTGGGTTGTACCCACCTGGTGGCCCTACTGACGACCCCCCTGATACTATAAACTCACATATTTCCAGAAAAAGAACAGGGATAAAGAATTATCACGATCCACGAGACGGAGCCGCGGCCAAGCCCTGTTCTTCCTCAGGAGGGCGGATCTGGAGTCTGTTTGGGGCTTCGGAGAGGGGGGGGTCTTCGTTCTTCGTCATCACCAACCTTTCTCCATCGCCAATTCCATGAAGCTCCCCACCGGGAGTGAGTAATTTCTTCGTAGGCTCGCTGGTCGGTGAGGAGTTGGATGAGATTCATCATGTAATCAAGTTAGTTTTGTTTGGGCCTGATCCCTAGTATCCACTATGTTCTTAAATTGATGTTGCTATGACTTTGCCATGCTTAATGCTTGTCACTTTGGGCCCGGGTGCCATGATTTCAGATCTGAACCATTTATGAATTCATCATTATATCCATGTTTTAGATCCGATCTTGCGAGTTATAGTCACCTACTACGATTATCATCCGGCAACCCCGGATTGACAACAAGCGAGCCCACTCCCGGTGATGACCGTAGTTTGAGGAGTTCATGTATTCATTATGTGGTAATGCTTTGTTTCGGTTCCCTATTAAAAGGAGGCCTTAATATCCCTTAGTTTCCAATATGGACCCCGCTGCCACGAGAGAGTAGGGCAAAAGATGTCATGCAAGTTCTTTTAATAAAGCACGTATGACTATTTACGGAATACATGCCTACATTATATCGATGAACTGGAGCTAATGCAATATCACCCTAGGTTATAACTGTCTCTTGATGAATATCATCCAACAAGTTACCGATCCAATGCCTACAAATTTATCTTTATTGATTTTGCTGTGTTACTACTGCTATCATCACTATTGCACTTGCTACAAAATATTGCTATCACTGTTACTGTTACTGTTGCTACTGTCACTACTCTCAAAACTATCAACTTACTCTGCTACTGATCACTCTGCTGCAGATAATTAATCTCCAGGTGTGGTTGAATTGACAACTCAGCTGCTAATACCTTCAAATATTCTTTGGCTCCCCTTGTGTCGAATCTATAAATTTGGGTTGAATACTCTAACCTCGAAAACTGTTGCGATCCCCTATACTTGTGGGTTATCAGACTCTCACAAGCTTAGCTGTGTTTATCATTTATTGGCAGGACTCCCTACCTCCAAGACCATCATGAGGCATACTTTGATGCCCAAGTCAGGCAATGAGAGGATGATTCGTGGTCACTCTATTAACAGGTTGAATCATATTGACCAATATAATAGGTTCAAGGTCATGGATCTCATAGTGGAAACCATAAAGAGGACAACTGCTGATCAAAAGAGGTCTTGTGGTTTTGCCCCTCATACTTAGATGCTTATCAACTGAAGGGTGCACATAAGACTTTTCCGCTGGATCGTGAGCATTTGCCCCTTTGGCTTGAGTTTGAGGACAACACAATGATGATGGATCCATCCCATCCTACCTCGGCCACAGCACACGCAGGCGAAGAGGCTGCAAGGACTTCAAGACCTAGTGCTCCCTCAGCTCCAGTGTTCAAGACCAAGACATAACAGATGCAATATCTCATTCAAACTACTCGGAGGATCGAGCAGAGTCTGGCCAACCTCGCAGAGAACTAAGAGAGTCTTGAGAGGATTGTAGAGACGAAGATTCATGATTTGGATGTCAAGGTGATAGAGGGTCAGACCATTGTTGAGAGTCTGAAGCATGAGGTGGATGAAGCTAGAGCACGTCCATCTAGTGATGATGAGGAGCATCCAGGTGATGACATTCCCATGACTACTCAGTTCAGGACCATGCCTAGATCAGCTGCAGTACCTACCACTTCCAGAGGTATAGTCTCGGCTCCAGTAGCTACACCTTCGGTTGCCCCCTTAGTGCCTCCTGCCATCTCCACGCCTCCAGTACAGCAGACTTTGTCTGAGGCATTTACAGATGAAATTCTCTCTACTCCGACATCGACTCACACCGGCGCTACAAGTCAGAGGACTTCACCACTAGGAGCTTCAGGAGATCAAGCCTAGAGTGACATTTAGCTCTATACTTATTTGAACTTTTTGGTAGTTGTTGCCAAAGAGGGAGAATAGTATAGCTCATTAGGCTTCAAGAGAGTGTTTTGCTTTTGTTCGTTTTCTTTTCCTTGAGAGATTCTTGCTACTTTGAGTTACTTTTGCTTGATGCATGTATGAGACTACGTCATTGTGTGCTTGATCATACCATACTTTAATTCTATGCTTGCTTGGATATCCATTCATATGCTCTTTTTATGATCATTCACTTGCTTGTTTGGTGATGAGTGCTAATTACTATGCAATCATATCATTTCGAGCGCTCCACCAAGATGTATGTGACATGGAAGAGTAACCCATTATCCTAATCGATTGTGCATTTGCATTCAAACGCCAATTTTTAATAATGCACAAATTTAGGAGGAACTCTTGCTTATCACATACTTCTCAAAGCGAAGATGTATTTCACTCATTATATCATTCGTCATAGCTTTGATCTATATGTTGTCATCAATTACCAAAAAGGAGGAGATTGAAAGTGGAACTAATCCCTGGGTGGTTTTGGTAATTAATAACAACATATATGTCATTGATCTAATGAACCTTGATGATAGATTTTAGAAAAGATCAATAATTGACATGGCAAGGACTAATGGATGTGGACCCCTCAAAATGTCAAGGACAAGAATTGGCTACCCAAAGACTCTACATTTTTTATTTAGTGTCCAAGATCACATTGAGTCCCTTAGGAAAGCCATACTATTAAAAGGGGATAAGGTATTGCTGATGAGGTTGTTGCTCAAGTGCTTTGTTATATTGCTCCAAAAACCCTCAATCACTTTCTCAAAAGACATCTATCCAAAACCCTAAATATTCATTTCGATCCCACTGTCATCACCTATTTTGGACCCACCGAGATAATCATTCCATTGCCACAACCAAAACCGTAGCAATTCGGTTTGACCGAAATGGTTCTCGGTCCCACCGAGATGACCTGACCAAGTTTCTATGATGAAGTTGCTTCATTTCAGAATTACCGAGATGAACCGATCAGAATTATTGAAACAGGGTCTTGCCCTAGCCATTGCACTTCGGTAAGACCAAGTTGGTATAATCAGTCTCCCGAAAAGACTAATGGTCAAGTATTTTGCACTAGTTTGTCTCATCGAGATTATCATATCGGTGCCACCGAGTTGGGTCAAAGACTTGTAATGGTTGGAAGTGCTGCCTATTTATACCCCACCACCACCACTTGCTCTCTAAGAGACCCATCAGAACAAAACACTACTTCCAAAATTCATTTTCTAAGAGAGAACCACCTACTCATGTGTTGAGATCAAGAGATTCCAATCCTACAATTTGAACCTTCATTTCTAGCCTCTTCAAGTTGCTTTCCACTCCAATCATGTTCATGTCGGCTTCACCATGGAGCAGGTGGAGGCGCAGTTCAATGCTGCCATGGCGGAGGTGTGATGTCGCTTGAACTACGTCGGTATTTCCCCAAAGAGGAAGGGATGATGCAGCATAGCTATGTTAGGTATTTCCATCAATTATGAAACCAAGGTATCAATATAGTAGGAGAACCAAGCAACACTATGTAAACGGTACCTGCACAAAAAGAACAAATACTTGCAACTCGACACTTATGAGGGGTTGTGAGTCCCTCTTACGGGTAATGGCGTAGGGAATTGTCAAGTTGACGGGATAAAAATTGTGCAGATTGGATAAAATAGATCTCAAATAAACGCGGAATAAAAATGCAAATAAAAAGTGCAGCAAAGTATTTTTGGGTTTTTGGAATAATAGATCTGAAAATAAAAGAAAATAAAAATAGATCTCAAAGGCAAATAATAGATCAGAAAGAAAATATGATAAAGAATAGTCCAGGGGGGGCGTAGATTTCACTAGTGGCTTCTCTCAAGAAATAGCACGCGGTGGGTAAACAAATTACTGTTGGTCAATTGATAGAACTTCAAATAATTATGACGATATCCAGGTAATGAGCAATATATAGGCATCACATCCAAGATTAGTAGATCGACTCCTGCCGACATTTTCTACTATAACTCCACACATCGACTCCTATCCAGCACCCATCTAGTATATTAAGTTCATGGAGAAACAGAGTAATGCAATAAGAATGATAACATGATGTAGACAAGATCTATTCATGTAGGAATATGCCCCATCTTGTTATCCTCAATAGAAACGATCAATACATGTCTTGCTGCCCCTTCTGTCATTGGGAAAGAACACCGCACGACCGAACCCATCACAAAGCATCTCTTCTCATGGCAAGAAAAATCAATCTAGTCGGCCTAACTAAACCGAAGATTCGTAGAAGAAATACGAGGCTATAAATAATCATGCATATAAGAGATCAAAACTCAAATAAATTTCACAGATAAAATAGATCTGATCATAAACTCAAAGTTCATCGGATCCCAACAAACACACCGCAAAAAAGAGTTACATCAAATAGATCTCCAAGAGACCATTGTATTGAGAATCAAAAAAGAGAGAGGAAGCCATCTAGCTACTGCCTACGGACCCATACATCTACAATGAACTACTCACGCATCATCGGAGAGGCACCAATGAGGATGATGAACCCCTCCATGATGTTGTCTACATTGGATCTCGTGGTTCTGAAACTTGCGGCGGCTGGAATTGTGTTTTGTCGACTCTCCTAGTGTTTCTAAAATATTTGGGTATTTATAAGTTTCACTATCATTATTAACCTTTCATCTTTTGGCTTCAATATTATGAATATGTGTATCACCACAATCGAGATTCAACAAAAATAGACCACTCATCAAGGGTGCATGACCATAAAAGATATTACTCATATAAATATAATAACCATTATTCTCTGATTTAAATGAATAACTGTCTTGCATCAAACACGATCCAAATATAATGTTCATGCTCAACGCTGGCACCAAATAACAATTATTTATGTCTAAAACTAATCCCGACAGTAGATGTAGAGGTAGCGTGCCGACTGCGATCACATCGACTTTGGAACCATTTTCCATGCGCATCGTCACCTCGTCCTTAGCCAATCTTCGTTTAATCCGTAGCCTTGTTTCGAGTTGCAAATATGAGCAACAGAACCAGTATCAAATACCCAGGCGGTACTACGAGCATTAGTAAGGTACACATCAATAATAGGTATATCAAATATACCTTTCACTTTGCCATCCTTCTTATTTGCCAAATACTTGGGGCAGTTTCGCTTCCAGTGACCAGTCCCTTTGCAGTAGAAGCACTCAGTCTCAGGCTTAGGTCCGGACTTGGGTTTCTTCCCTTGAGCAGCAACTTTCTTGTTGTTCTTCTTCAAGTTCCCCTTCTTCCCTTTGCCCTTTTTATTGAAACTAGTGGTCTTGTTAACCATCAACACTTGATGCTCCTACTTGATATCTACCTCCGCAGCCTTTAGCATCGTGAATAGCTCGGGAATTGTCTTTTCCATCCCTTGCATATTATAGTTCATCACGAGCCTTTATAGCTTGGTGGCAGTGATTGAAGAACTCTGTCAATGACACCATCATCAGGAAGATTAACTCTCAAATGAGACAAGTGGTTGTGGTACCCAGATATTCTGAGTATGTGTTCACTGACAGAACTATTCTCCTCAATTTTGCAAATGTAGAACTTGTTGGAGACTTCATATCTCTCAACTCGGGCATTTGTTTGAAATAGTAACTTCAACTCCTGGAACATCTCATATGCTCCATGACGTTAAAAACGTCTTAGAAGTCCTGATTCTAAGCCGTAAAGCATGGCACACTGAACTATCGAGTAGTCATCAGCTTTGCTCTGCCAGACGTTCATAACGTTCGGAGTTGCTCCTGCAATGGGTCTTGCACCTAGCGGTGCTTCCAGGATGCAATTCTTCTATGCAGCAATGAGGATAATCCTCAAGTTACGGACCCAGTCTGTGTAGTTTCTACCATCATCTTTCAACTTAGCTTTATCTAGGAACGCATTTAAATTCAAGGGAACGGTAGCACGGGCCCTTGACCTACAATAACATAGATATGCAAAAACTATCAGGTACTAAGTTCATGATAAATTAAAGTTCAATTAATCATATTACTAAAGAACTCCCACTTATATAGACATCCCTCTAGTCATCTAAATGATCCATATCAACTAAACCATGTCCGATCATCACGTGAGATGGAGTAGTTTTCAATGGTGAACATCACTATGTTGATCATATCTACTATATGATTCACGTTCCACCTATCAGTCTCAGTGTTCCGAGACCATATATATCTGCATATGATAGGCTCGTCAAGTTTAGCCCGAGTATTCTGCATGTGCAAAACTGGCTTGCACCCATTGTATGTGAACGTAGAGCTTATCACACCCGATCATCACGTGGTGTCTCGGCACGACGAACTGTAGCAACGGTGCATACTCAGGGAGAACACTTATACCTTGAAATTTAGTGAGGGATCATCTTATAATGCTGCTCCCGTACTAAGCAAAATAAGATGCATAAAGGATAAACATCACATGCAATCAAAATATGTGACATGATATGGCCATCATCATCTTGTGCCTTTGATCTCCATCTCCAAAGCACCGTCATGATCTCCATCGTCACTGGCTTGACACCTTGATCTCCATCGTAGCATCATTGTCGTCTCGCCAACTATTTCTTCTATGACTATCGCTACCACTTAGTGATAAAGTAAAGCAATTACATGGCGATTGCATTTCATACAATAAAGCGACAACCATAAGGCTCCTGCC
Source organism: Triticum aestivum (assembly GCF_018294505.1). Lineage (NCBI taxonomy): Eukaryota > Viridiplantae > Streptophyta > Magnoliopsida > Poales > Poaceae > Triticum > Triticum aestivum. The sequence continues at coordinate 677,460,491 of NC_057806.1, read as the reverse complement.
AGTTGTCGATAACTTTTACAAAACATGATCATCTCATACAACAATTTATATCTCATCACGTCCTGACCATATCACATCATAACATGCCCTGCAAAAACAAGTTAGACATCCTCTACTTTGTTGTTGCAAGTTTTACGTGGATGCTACGGACTTCTAGCAAGAACCATTCTTACCTACGCATCAAAACCACAAAGATCTTTCATCAAGTGTGCTGTTTTAACCTTCAACAAGGGCCGACCGTAGTCAAACTCAATTCAACTAAAGTTGGAGAAACAGCCACCCGCCAGCCACCTGTGTGCGAAGCACGTCGATAGAACCAGTCGCATGAATGCGGTCATGTAATGTCGGTCCGGGCCGCTTCATCCAACAATACCGCCGAATAAAAGTAAGACATTTGTGGTAAGCAGTATGACTATTGTCGCCCACAACTCTTTCTGTTCTACTCATGCATATATCATCTACGCATAGACCTGGCTCAGATGCCACTGTTGGGGAACGTAGTAATTCAAAAAAATTCCTACGATCACGCAAGATCTAACTAGGAGATGCATAGCAACGAGAGGGGAGAGTGTGTCCACATACCCTCATAGACCGAAAGCGGAAGCGTTTAGTAACGCGGTTGATGTAGTCGAATGTATTCACGATCCAACCGATCCAAGTACCGAATGTACGGCACCTCCATGTTCAGCACGCGTTCAACACGATGACGTCCCTCGAGCTCTTGATCTAGTAGAGGGTCGAGGGAGAGTTTCGTCAGCATGACGGCGTGGTGACGGTGTTGATGATGCGATCGCCGCAGGGCTTCGCCTAAGCACTACGACAATATGACCGAGGTGGTAAACTGTGGAGGGGGGCACTGCACACGGCTAAGACAATTGATGTTGTGCCTTTGGGGTGCCCTCTGCCCACGTATATAAAGGAGGGGGAGGAGGAGGCCGACCATGGGGGAGGCGCGCCAAGGGGGGGTCTACTAGGACTCCAAACCTAGTAGGAGTCGGCCCCCCTTTCCTTCCAACGTAGAGGGGGGAAGGGGAAAGGAGGGAGAGGGAGAAGGAAAGAGGGGGCCGCGCCCCCTCCCCTTGTCTAATCCGGATTGGAGCAAGGGGGCGCGCCCCACCTCCTGTGGCCTGCCTCCTCTCCTCCACTATGGCCCATTAGGCCCAATAACTTTCCCGGGGGGTTCCGGTAACCTCCCGGTACTCCAAAAAATCCCCGTTCTTCTTCGGAACCATTCCTGTGTCCGTATATAACCTTCCAATATATCAATCTTTACCTCTCGGCCATTTCGAGACTCCTCGTCATGTCTGTGATATCATCTTGGACTCCAAACAAACTTTGGTCATCAAAAACACATAACTCATAATACCAATTGTCATCGAACATTAAGCGTGCGGACCCTACGGGTTCGAGAACTATGTAGATATGACCGAGACACATCTCCGGTCAATAACCAATAGCGGAACCTAAATGCTCATATTGACTCCTACATATTCTACGAAGATCTTTATCGGTCAAACCGCATAACAACATACGTCATTCCCTTTGTCATCGATATGTTACTTGCCCGAGATTCGATCGTCGGTCATCATACCTAGTTCAATCTCGTTACCAGCAAGTCTCTTTACTCGTTCCGTAAAGCATCATCCCGCAACTAACTCATTAATCACATTTCTTGCAAGGCTTATAGTGATGTGCATTACCGAGAGGGCCCAGAGTTACCTCTCCGATACATGGAGTGGCAAATCCTAATCTCGATCTATGCCAACTCAACAAACACCTTCGGAAACACCTGTAGAGCATCTTTATAATCACCCAGGTACGTTGTGACATTTGATAGCACACAAGGTGTTCCTCCGGTATTCGGGAGTTGCATAATCTCATAGTCAGAGGAATATGTATAAGTCATGAAGAAAGGAATAGCAATAAAACTAGACGATCATAATGCTAAGCTAACGGATGGGTCTTGTCCATCACTTCATTCTCTAATGATGTGATCTCATTCATCAAATGACAACACATGTATATGGTCAGAAAACTTAACCATCTTTGATTAACGAGCTAGTCAAGTAGAGGCATACTAGGGACACTTTGTTTGTCTATGTATTCACACATGTACTAAGTTTCCGGTTAATACAGTTCTAGCATGAATAATAAACATTTATCATGATATAAGGAAATATAAATAACAACTTTATTATTGCCTCTAGGGCATATTTCCTTCAGAAATACTTGCAACCCGACACTTATGAGGGGTTGTCATTCCCTCTTACGTGTAATGACGTAGGAAATTGTCAAGTTGATGGGAAAAATTGTGTAGATTGGATAAAATAGATCTCAAATAAACATGAAATAAAAGATGCAAATAAAAAGTGCAGCAAAGTATTTTTGCATTTTTGGAATAATAGTTCTAAAAATAAAAGCTAATAAAAATATATCGGAAAGGCAAATAATAGACCGGAAAGCAAATATGATAAAAAATAGACACGGGGCCGTAGATTACACTAGTGGCTCTCAAGAAATAGCACACGGTGGGTAAACAAATTATTGTTGGGCAATTGATAGAACCTCAAATAATTATGACGATATCCTGGCAATGATCAATATATAGGCATCACGTCCAAGAGTAGTAGACGGACTCCTGTCTGCATGTACTACTATTACTCCACAAATCGACCGCTATCCAGCATGCATCTTGTGTATTAAGTTCATGGAGAAATGGAGTAATGCAATAAGAACGCTGGCATGATGTAGACAAGATGCATGCATGTAGGAATAGACCCCATCTTGCTATCCTTAATAGCAACGATAAATACGTGTCTTGTTGCCCCTTCTGTCACTGGGAAAGAATATCGCATGACGAACCCATCACAAAGCACCTCTGCCCATGGCAAGAAAAATAGATCTAGTTGGCCTAACTAAACCAAAGCTTTGAAGAAGAAATACGAGGCTATAAATAATCATGCATATAAGAGAACAAAACTCAAGTAACTTTCATGGATAAAATAGATCTGATCATAAACTCAAAGTTGATCGGATCCCAACAAACACACCGCAAAAAAGAGTTACATCAAATAGATCTCCAAGAGACCATTGTATTGAGAATCAAAATATAGAGAGGAAGCCATCTAGCTACTGCTTACGGACCCATACGTCTACGATGAACTACTCACGCATCATCGGAGAGGCACGAATGAGGATGATGAACCCTCCGTGATGATGTCTACATTGGATCTTGTGGTTCTGAAACTTGCCATAGCTGGAATTGTGTTTCGTCGACTCTCTTAGGGTTTCTGAAATATTTGGGTATTTATAGGGTGAAGAGGCGGTGCTGGAGACCACCGAGGTGGGCACAACCCACCAGGCCGCGCCTGGGCCCCCAGGCGCACCCAGGTGGGTTGTGTCCCACTCGGGGCACCCCTCTGGTACTTCTTTGGCCCATCTTGTGTCTTTTGGTCCAGAAAAATTCTCCAAAAAGTTTCGCTGCGTTTGGACTTCGTTTGGTATTGATTTTCTGCGATGTCAAAAAAACAAAAAACAGCAACTGGCACTGGGCTCTATGTTAATTGATTAGTCCCAAAAATGTTATAAAATTGCTATAAAATGATTGTAAAACATCCAAGAATGATAATATAACAACATATAACAATAAAAAATTATCGATACGTTGGGGGCGTATCAAGGTGCAGCCTTCGCCGACGTCTTTTTCGGTGTTCCAGTAGGCAAAGGAGGAACATCGTTAGAACATTTCCTCCTGGAAAAGCATCGACTGGAGGAGGGCTAGATTTACAGCGAACGCGCGAGCAAGGAGGCCGTGGCAGCCATGGCTGCGGCGAATCCAAATTTCAGCGTGGAGCAGCGTGCCATCTACGATGCCATCCGCGCTCAAGCTGCCGCTCGCCAGGAAGTGGCAGCAACGGAGGAGAACATAGCAAGATGCGCCCCCTACATGCCGCCGATGAACCATCAGCAGGCATTGGGACCTCGCGTCCACCAGTGACGGATAAGGGCATCACCAGCCGCGCCCCCAACAGGCCCTCCCCAGGCGATTTTGCCGCGCCGGCACCAAAAAAAGGCCCCAGTCGCGCCCCCAGAAGCCCGTTTTTCGCCGGCTCGGGCCAAAACTGGTGCCGGCGGACCCAGGCCGAACCCGGCGCCCTGGGGGCGCTTGGGGAGCCGGCACAAGCGAAAAAGGCGCGTGGGCCCGCCCTGGAGGCGACCCAAGGGCCTTTTCCCGCCGTTTCTTGACGATTTTCCCTCGCATCTCTCCCGCTCGCTCGCCTTCCTCCCGCCATTCTCTGCCTTTCTCCCGCCAAACCCCCTCTGCTCCCCTCCCAGTCGCCGCCATGCAACCGAAGAAGTACGCCATGCCGCGCGCGGCGGCAGTCGCTACAGGCACCGTGGCCCATGCCGCCGAAGAAGTACGCCCGCCGCCCGCCAACTGTTCGTCCCTTCGCCCAGCTATTGCGTATGTTCGCCATGTATCGGGGCGACAACCAAGACACCGACTTCAAGCACCTCCACGTCTACAAACGCATTGACAAGTGCGAGAAGTGGGAGGAAGTTCGACGTGCCCTCGACAAGGCCAAGGAGACATACAAGCCGGACGCGACGACTCCGGGCGCGTCAGAGGGGCGGCCGGACGGCCACAAATTGGAAAAGAAGGGGAAAACGCCGACGCGGCAACCGCGCGAGTGCAGGAGTCCATCGAGCATTGTCTCACCAACGCCCAGGCCCGGGCCATCCTACGCGAAGAGAAGACCGAGGCGCGGTGGTCGTCACTGATGGAGAACAACGCCATCAAGCTCGACCTACTCCGGACGAACGTCGCCGCGAAGAAGAGGAACACCGACATGGCTTTTCTGATGGGCGGGGCAGACATGCTCCAGAGCAACGACGAGAAGCTCAAGGCATGGTACCTGGTGCAGCGCGGCCTCATCCTGAGGGAGCTGCCGACGGCAACGCCGACGACGCCGACGACGCCCACGACCACACGGACGCCAAGCCCGAGCGACGCCTCTACATCGCCGCCCAGCAGTGCCGAAGCCGCGCCGACACAGCCCAGCACCGAAGCAGCTCCGACACCGCCGAGCCCGCGCACGCCGACTCCGCCAACGCCTGGAGCCGACCCCGCCGAGTGAATCATTGCGCACGCGAACTTGCGGCGGCGGCTCTCTGTTTTTTATAACGCCAGACTACGTCCGATCGCTGGATTTGCGACGTCTTTTGAGAGCGGGAACGACCAAGTTTAAATTTCCCGCATTCTGGGGCCGGCACGTGGGGGCGTGACTGGGAGATAGGTCGCCCCCAGGGGCCGAACTAGCACCGACACGCCCCCAGGCCGCTCTATTTAGGCGGCCTGGGAGGCCGAACGGCTGGAGATGCCCTAAGGCACGGACTCCTCCGAGGATGAGTAGGCCATAGGAGGCGGCGGGGCCTGGTGTCCCATGTGGGCCGGCCCATCTTCTGTGTTCTACTCTTCCTCGCCGGAGACTGCACCTTCACTTCATCGGTCATATCACCGGTGCTCATAGAGACGGCGAAAGGAGGACGGCACGGGCTTGGACGCCGGCCGCCGCCGCCGTAGGATGGGTTTAGGGGTGGGTCTTTTTTTGTTCTAAATGTTCAGAATGTAGCTAAATCCGATGTGTTTGTCAAATCCATCATGTTTGTACGAAATCTGACCATGTTTGCATGAATTCCACCCGGTTCATTGAGGCCAACTCCACCGCGCGACCCCAAACGGACGTCCGTTTTGTCCTGTTTTTGTCCCTTTGGGTAGGGATTTGGGGTCGTGTTCGGGCCTGTCCTGGGATGCGGTGACCGTGCGCCCAGCGCGCTGCCGCATCCTTTTGCCCCATCCTGTCCGTCAGGGCCAAGAAATGCCCAAATTTGCATTGAAACTAGTTTCGAACCCAAATTTTTGTCTGAAAATTAAAATAGTTTTACAACCCAATTGAAATTGTCTTTAATAAAATAGTTTTACAACCAAATCGAAATTGTCTTGACTGAACATAAAATGGACAAATACATCTATTGGTTGCCAATGTGATCCCACACGTGCTCAACCAAGTCATTTTGAAGATTCACATGAGTGTGCTCAACAAAGTAATCTGCATAGAGCAGGGCGTGGCCTCTCTCCCTGTTGCGGTTCAGGTTGGGAGCACGGCCAGGGAGTGACCCCCTGTACCGAGGAAGCTGTCGTTGAATATGGTCGTGAACGAGCAGTGCAGCCACCACAAGATCGTCATCATCCGACGACGAATCGTCCGATGAACAAAGGAAGTGATGGAAGAAAAACTCGTCTCCACTGTCCATACCTTTGTTGGCAAAAGGTCAAACACCTTGCGGTCGTGGTGGCGAAGAGGCCGCGATGATCACCTCGACGCAGCAGGGTGGTTGCCGGCCGGCTACAGGCCGCTCTGGAGCTCTCGTCGGAATCTGCCTCGGCCGCCGTGGTACGTCGCTGGCAGTCGTGTCCCCTCTGCCACCGGCAAGGACGACGACGGCCAAACCTCCTCCGATCGACGACCAAAACTACGGCGGAAGCGCGGGCGTGGTGGCGGCCATGTCGAGACGTGGTTTGGTATGGACGGCAGGGGGGCTGCGCGGTGAGGAGGCGGCCGGAGAATAGCGGCGGCGCCGGCGACGGGGCGGGACGGGGAGAGAGGATGAAGCGTTGGGAGCGAAGGGACTGCTAGTGTCCCCGACAGGCGGGCCACGGGGAGGACAAGGGCGTGCGTCGAGGCCGTCCGCGCGCGTCCGTTTCACCCCAAACCGAGCGTAAGTTTGGGCCGGGGATGGGTCGAAAGCGGACGGAATCCGGACATTTGTCCGTTTGCGCCCGCGCGCTGGACCGTCTCGTTTGTCCCTTTTACCCCAAACGGACGGGGGCGGACAGGATAGGGTCGCGCGGTGGAGTTGGCCTGAAAAATAGTTTGAAATGTGTGCGAATAGTGTTGGAACTCGACCTCGCGCATCCATGTCGGGGACTGGTCCGCCTGTACGTGAACGGATGCAGGAAGCTTTTTACGGATTGCCGTTGAAGATGCCCTAAAAAGGTAAAAAGGTAAAAAAAAAAACAAGATTTTGTCTGTCAACAATTGCACGACGAGCATGACTTGCTATTCGAACGACCAGCTACGTACGTACGTTGGATACTGACAAACGCTTGATCCGGAAGTCGCAACATGCCAAGTAGAAGAGTCCAGGCAGGAAGCCATTGCCGTTATTAACAAAAGAAATGCAGCCGAGGCAGGACAAATGTTTAGGCAACGGGTATCTCTTTGCTCTTACCATCATCCTAATATAAGGAGTACTCGCATACGGCAGCTGTTACACGTGCAGAACGCCAACCTGAAGATGGAAACTTCTCTTTATTTATCGAGCAGCACTGTATTTGTGTGATTAAGCTGACTGCTCCTCCCCTCCTTCGACCAGAAGATGGATCATTCCTTGAAAGCTGGGGGAGAACACTTGTTTCTGAAGATGTGGGAGATATTTCTGAGCCAACCACATCAGCTTCACGGAATCATCATCACAGGATGCAACAGGACAGAGCGCCACTCCCTCGCAGCTACTGTAGCAAGCTAGCCTGCTGCCCCCTGCAGCGCCCGTACGGCTGCCTTGGACTCTGGACTTCTGCACCGCATTCATCACAATCTATATACAGGTTGTGTCAAACCATCATCCGCTCGAGTCTGCACTCTTGCGACAAGGCAATTTCATGTTATGGCATGCATGGTGCCAGTGTGCGCTTTCACGACAGGAGCAAAATCTTTTCTCCCTGCTGGCCTGGCGAGGGAGCGGGGATCGAGCTGAGAGGACGAGGCTTCAATGCGCGCACAGCGAGGGTAGACCAGTAGAGTTAACGCGCTCTCTCACCCTATTCACCCACTCCTCCTACTTCAGTGTTCAATGCTTCAGAGATGTGAGATCGATCTCCCAGCGCGCACACCCTTGTGCATGCATCGTGGACTTGGACTCGTGGGTCATGGCTTCGATCAGAGATCCTGAGCAAATCATTAGGAGTTACGACCACCCTTTCCGGAGACTGTGATCGCTTGTTTCATTCTACTCTTCTCCATGGACGTGTCTCCGGAATTATGCCGTAGTGGCAAAGATATAATATTTTTCTTCAGCTTAGCAATGGTTCCGCCCAATCCTTCAAACACACAATCCCCTTTCATTCTAATTGTTTCTATTCTTCTTTTAGGTCTGCATGGATTCCACACAAATTTCACCAGGAAACCGATTTTCTCTCTCTTTAATTCGTTCATAGCTCTTACTTTTTCTTAGCTTCTTATGTATACTATACATCTGTTATTTGTGTCATATATATAGTTGAACTAGATGATTGGATTCTGGTTGGCAGGGATAGGATATTGGCCACGGTGCGGAAATTGCACAAGGACGATATGGTCAATTTCATGCTTAAACTTTGCTTTTACCTTTATAATGTAGAAGTTGACAAAATTTTGTTTCACACACAAATAATTACGCGGTTTCATTGAGATATTTCTGAGCCAACCACATCAGTTTCACGGAATCATTGTGCTAGTCCAGACATGAATCATGTAGGACTCCCACACCCTTGGCCCACCCAAAAATAAGACAGAGCCCGCACTTTTGTAGCTTGCCGCACTATTTTCGCGGCAAAATTCCCCACTTGCATCTTCCATCCTGCCGCTCTCCACGAAATTCCCACCAGTTTTCGCCTCTGACGACTCATGGACTTGCAGGAGAAGCTGCCGGAGAAGGCAACGGTGGAGGATCCGGCGATCACGCTCCCTTGGAAGATCAACTCGGAGACACGGCAAAATCGCCTCCTCAAAGCGAAGGCCGCGAAGGTTGTGCCTGTTGAAATATGAGATGAGCCTAGAACCCATATGACAATTTCAGATTTAATCTCTAAGGGCCCATGTAGGTGGCATGACAAGGTGGTGGGAAGTTTAGTCCCACCCCGGAAGTGGAAGGAGAGTTGGAGTGGTTTATAAGGGATTCTCTCCCTCATGCTATTGGAGCTTGAGAAGAGATGAGGCCCTCGCGCACTCCTCCTCCTCCGCTCGACCCGCCGTGCCGCGCCGCGGGTTGCGGGATTGAGCCGAACCGAGCTCACTCCTATGGGTTCAGCCCACGTCTCTCCACGCGCGGCCGCACATATATATGTGGGGCACTGCCAACCCTAGCCGCCACGAAAAACAGAACGCATCTTCATCTCCGCCTCCACGCCGACGTCGTTCCTCTGCTGCTGTTGCCGCCGGCGACTCCATCCCGTTCACCGCGTACACGATTGACGGGAGAGCAGGCCCCCGAAACCTCGCCTCTCCGAATCCTGTACGGGAGAGGGGCGATTAGGTTTTTGGGTAGAGACTACGCGACTGCTCGCTTCTGTTCACCTACGTCCGCACCACCTTTGTCATCACCATGTCGACCGACGCCGACCGTGCCGCCGCTGAGAAGGCCGAGGCCGACAAGAAGGCCGCCGAGGATGTCGCGGCTGCTGGCACCGCCACCGCCACCGAATGGCCGATTGGAGGGTATACATCGCTTATCCCTCTCGTGTTTCTTTCTGTTGTAGCAGTACTAGCGATATGCATAGATGTTTCTACTATGTGCATAGTACATGCTCTGTTAGATCGTAATCAGTGTGTTATTAATGTTGTCCATGTCATGCTCATGATTTATTCATGGATTAATTTAATCGAAAAACTGCCTATTTACTTATCAATCCAAAAACCTAATGTGTGTAGGAGTTTTTCGAATTCTGGTTTTGCTGCTGCACTGAAACCGTCCCCGTTTACGGGGACGTACTTTAAGCGTTGGCAGATTAAAACCACCTTATGACTCACGGCCATGAACGTGTTCTGGGTCGCCGGTGTGACTCCCACAGGAACGATCGCTCCTGAACAGGAGAAGGCGTTCAAGGAGGCCACTGTCGTGTTCCTCGGAGCAGTTCTGAGCGTGATTGGAGATAAGCTGGTTGACGCATATTTGCATGTGCGGTCTGTAAAACATTTTGGGCCAAAGTAGCAGAAGGCCAACATTCTTTGTTCACTAGAAAGAAGGATGAGGCCAAAGTAGAAGAAGGGCAAAACATTTTGGGCCAACATTCACTCTTTGTTTCATGAACACAACCATTTCGAGCCCTACTACGATGTGCGCATCGGCAACCATGGCGCAAAGTCTCTCTACCATCAATGGTACAACATCCAAAAGGCCGTGTTGAAGTATTGCGACCACCTGAGGTAACTCATCGCATGGTGGTCAAGTGGTGTGCAAATCACCAAACGAGTGAGTTGCTATTTGGCCGGATATGCATTGTTGTGTAGATCCATTATCCGAATATGCATTGTTTTCTAGATCATTTAGCCGGTCATGCATTGTTGTGAAGATCAATTGTGTCCGGATATGGAACGAAGATTTGCGGCATGCAACTGTGAGGGCACTCAAGTCCGTGCTGCCGGCTTTTTATTCTTGCTCCAGGTTTTCAAAGTTCTATATTTTCTAAATAAGAATTCCAAATTAAATCTTTTTTCATATTCGTGTTTCTCATGACCAGTGCTTTCAAATAAGATCCACTTTGAATGTATTTTGACGATTTTAAAGAAATGTTAAGTTTCAGCGTTGAAACTTAGTATGAGCGATCGATAAATATCAATTATTTTATGTCTATGACCCCTAGAAAAAATTGCTTCAAATTATTTCTCTGACAATAGAACTAGTTAAAACTTGGCAGTTTTAGATGCAAAAACCGTAAGTTTCATCATTGAATCTTAAAAGTTTTTGATGGATTTTCCTTTTTACCGTGCCCTCGTACGGGATTCAACTACTTAGCGAATCGCGAGGCAAAGCGAGCGAGTGGCAGGGCTTGGCAGGTGCGTGCCCCTGCTTCCGTCCGGATATGCATTGTTTCGTAGATCATTTGGCCGGTTATGCATTGTTGTGTAGATCAATTGTGTGCGGATATGTATTGTTTGTAGATCATTTGGCCGATTATGCATTGTTGTGTAGATCAATTGTGTCCGAAATGTGCATTGTTTTGTAGATCATTTGGCCGGTCATGCTTTGTTTTGTAGACCAGTTGTGTCCGGATGTGCATTGTTGCGTAGATCATTTGGGCGGATATGAATTGTTGACAATGTTTTATTTTATAGCTTTTCCATCCGTGCAGTGTGTTCTTGAAGTTGGAGAAGAATAACTTCACGTCATGCATTGTTGGTTAAAATTGAATGGACAACCCAAGTGAAATCCATACATTGCCAAGACCGTCGTCCATGGAACCAAGGAAGAAACCGGTGATCCAACCGACCCAAGAAAAGAATTTCCCAAAAAGGTTAGAAGAGGGTTCCGAGGAAAGAAGTGAGA